>NW_027218995.1:0-11497 GCF_027580195.1 Bos mutus
TGTGAATGATAGCCACATGACCATTGCATGATCAGTCTGGAAATCAGTGCATGATAAGCCATGGGATCAGTGCATGATAGCCATGTGATCAGTACATGATAGCTACGTGACCAGTGCATGATCAGCCATGTAATCAGTGCATGATCAGCCACGTGATCACTGTATGATCAGCCACGTGATCAGTGCATGTGCAGTCACGTGATCAGTGTATGATCAGCCATGTGTTCACTGCATGATAGACAAGTGATCAATGCATGATATCTACGTGATCAGTGCATGCTCATTCACATGAGCAGTGCATGATCAGCCACGTGATCACTGCATGACAGCCACGTGACATTGCGTACAATTACGTGAACAGTGCATGTGCAGTCACGTGATCAGTGCATGATAGCCACGTGATCAGTGAATGATCAGTCACGTGATCAGTGCCTGATCAGTAACGGGATCAGTGTATGATCATCCACATGATCAGTGCATGCGCAGTCACGTGATCAGTGCATTATAGCCACGTGATCAGTTCTTGATTAGTCACATGATCAGCACCATTCAGACACGAGATCACTGCATGCTAAGTCACGTGATCAGTTCATGATCAGCGACGTGATCACTGTATGATCAGCCACGTGATCAGTGCATGATAGCCACGAGATCAGTGCATGATCAGTCACGTAATCAGTGCATGATCAGCCACGTGGTTAGTGTATGATTAACCACGTGATCATTGCATGATTTGCCACATGATCAGTGCATGATCAGCCACGTGATCAATGCATGATCAGTCCGCGTGATCAATGAATCGCTTTGTGATCATTGCATGATCAGCCACGTGATCAGTGCATGATCAGGCCCGTGAAGAGTGCATGATCAGTCATGTGATCAGTGTATGATAGCCAGGTTATCAGTGCATGATCAGCCACGTGATCAGTGCATGATCAGCCATGTGATTAGTACATGCACAGTCACGTGATCAGTGTATGATCAGCTTCATGATCAGTGCATGATCAGCCACGTGATCAGTGTATGATCTGGTTCGTGATTAGTGCATGATCAGCCACGTGATTAGTGTATGATCAGCCACGTGATCAGTGCATGATCAGTGACGTGATCAGTGTATGATCAGCCACGTGATCAGTGAATGATCTGCAACGTGATTAGTGCATGATCAGCCACGTGGTTAGTGTATCATTAACCACGTGATCAGTGCATGATCTGCCACATGATCAGTGCATGATCAGCCACGTGATCAGTGCGTGATCAGTGCATGCACAGTCACGTGATCAGTGTAAGATCGGCTTCGTGATCTGTGCAAGATTACTTACCTGATCAATGTATGATTAGCCACGTGATCAGTGCATGAATGCCACTTGATCAGGGCATGATCAGCCACGTGATCAGTGCAGGATAGCCACGAAAACAGTGCATGAAGAGGTACGTGATCAGTTCATGGGCAGTCACGTGATCAGTTCATGGTAGACACGTTATCAGTGCATGATAGCCACGTGATCAGTTCATGTGCATTTACGTGATCAGTGTATGATCAACCACGGAACCAGTGCATGATAGACACCTGATCAGTGCATGGTAAGCAACATGATTAGTGCATGATTAGCCACGTGATCAGCGCATGATCAGCCACTTGATCAGTGCATGATCAGCCATGTGATCAGTGCATGCACAGTCACGTGATCAGTGTATGATCAGCTTCGTGATCAGTGCATTATCAGCCACATGATGAGTGCATGATCAGGCACGTGAAGAGTGCATGATCAGGCACAAGATCAGTGAATGATAGCCAGGTTATCAGTGCATGTTCATCCAAGTGATCAGTGCATGAACAGTCACATGACCATTGTATGATCAGCTTCGTGATCAGTGCATGATCAGCCACGTCATCAGTGCATGATCAGGCACGTGATCAGTACATGATCAGTCACCTGATCAGTGTATGATCAGCCATGTCATCAGTGCATGATAACCACATGACTAGTGCATGATTAGTCACGTGATCAGTTCATGATGAGCAACGGGATCAATGCATGATAGCCATGTGATCAGTGCATGATAGCTACGTGATCTGTGCATGATCAGCCACGTAATCAGTGCATGATCAGCCACTTGATCTCTGTATGATTAGCCACGTGATCAGCGCATGTGCAGTCACGTGATCAGTGTATGATCAGCCACGTCTTCAGTGCATGATAGCCAAATGATCAATGCATGATAGCTAAGTGATCAGTGCATGCTCAGTCACATGAGCATTGCATGATTAGCCATGTGATCAGTGCATGATAGCCACATGATAATTGCCTACAATTACGTGACCAGTGCATGTGCAGTCCCGTGATCAGTGCATGATAGCTACGTGATCAGTGAATGATCAGTCACGTGATCAGTGCGTGATCAGTGAAGTGATCAGTGTATGATCATCCACATTATCAGTGCATGCGCAGTCACCTGATCAGTGCATTATAGGCACGTGATCAGTTCTTGATTAGTCACATGATCAGCACCATTCAGACACTAGATCACTGCATGCTAAGTCACGTGATCAGTGCATGATCAGGCACGTGTTCAGTGCATGATAGACACGTGATCAGTGCATGATAGGCAAGTGATCTTTGCCTACAATTACATGAACAGTGCATGTGCAGTCACGTGATCAGTGCATGATAGCCACGTGATCAGTGAATGATCAGTCACGTGATCAGTGCCTGATCAGTAACGTGATCAGTATATGATCATCCACATAATCAGTGCATGCGCAGTCACGTGATCAGTGCATTATAGCCACATGATCACTTCTTGATTAGTCACATGATCAGCACCATTCAGACACGAGATCACTGCATGCTAAGTCTCCTGATCAGTTCATGATCAGCGACGTGATCAGTGTATGATCAGCCACTTGATCAGTGCATGATCTGCAACATGATTAGTGCATGATCAGCCACGTGGTTAGTGTATGATTAACCACGTGATGATTGCATGATCTGCCCCATGATCAGTGCATAATCAGCCACGTGATCAGTGCATGCACAGTCACGTGATCAGTGTATGATCTGCTTCGTGATCATTGCATGATCTGCCACGTGATCAATGCATGATCAGGCCCGTGAAGAGTGCATGATGCACGTGATCAGTCACGTGATCAGTGTATGATAGCCAGGTTATCAGTGCATGATCAGCCACGTGATCAGTGTATGATCAGCCACGTGATCAGTGCATGATCCGCAACGTGATTAGTGCATGATCAGCCACGTGGTTAGTGTATGATTAACAACGTGATCAGTGCATGATCTGCCACATGATCAGTGCCTGATCAGCCACGTGATCAGTGCATGCACAGTCATGTGATCAGTGTAAGGTCAGTCAGGTGATCAGTGCATGATAGCCAGGTGACCAGTGCATGATCAGTATCGAGATCAGTGCATGATCAGCCATGGGATCAGTGCATGATAGCCAGGTGATCAGTGCATGATTAGTTACATGATCAATGTATGATTAGCCACGTGATCATGGCATGCGAACTCATGTGATCAGTGCATGACACCTACGCCATCAGTGCATAATCAGTCACGAGATCAGTGCATGTTCAGTCACGTGATCAATGCATGATCAGGCCCGTGAAGAGTGCATGATCAGTCACGTGATCAGTGTATGATAGCCAGGTTATCAGTGCATGATCATCCACGTGATAAGTGCATGATCAGCCACGTGATCAGTGCATGATCCGCAACGTGATTAGTGCATGATCAGCCACGTGGTTAGTGTATGATTAACCACGTGATCAGTGCATGATCTGCCACATGATCAGTGCCTGATCAGCCACGTGATCAGTGCATGCACAGTCACGTGATCAGTGTAAGATCAGTCAGGTGATCAGTGCATGATAGCTAGGTGACCAGTGCATGATCAGTATCGAGATCAGTGCATGATCAGCCATGGGATCAGTGCATGATAGCCAGGTGATCAGTGCATGATTAGTTACATGATCAATGTATGATTAGCCACGTGATCATGGCATGCGAACTCATGTGATCAGTGAATGACACCTACGCCATCAGTGCATAATCAGTCACGTGATCAGTGCATGATCAGCCATGTGATCAGCGAATGATCAGCCACGTGAGCAGTGCATGATCAGCCATGTGATCAGTGCATTCACAGTCACGTGACCAGTGTATGATCAGCTTCGTGATCAGTGCATGATCAGCCGTGATCAGTGCATGATCAGCCACGTGATCAGTGCATGATCAGCCATGTGATCAGTGCATGCACAGTCACGTGATCAGTGTATGATCAGCTTCATGATCAGTGCATGATAGCCACGTCATCAGTACATGATAGCTACGTGATCAGTGCATGATCAACCATGTAATCAGGGTATGATCAGCCAGGTGATCTGTGAATGATAGCCACATGACCATTGCATGATCAGTCTGGAAATCAGTGCATGATAAGCCATGGGATCAGTGCATGATAGCCATGTGATCAGTACATGATAGCTACGTGACCAGTGCATGATCAGCCATGTAATCAGTGCATGATCAGCCACGTGATCACTGCATGATCAGCCACGTGATCAGTGCATGTGCAGTCGCGTGATCAGTGTATGATCAGCCATGTGTTCACTGCATGATAGACAAGTGATCAATGCATGATATCTCGCGTGATCAGTGCATGCTCATTCACATGAGCAGTGCATGATCAGCCACGTGATCACTGCATGACAGCCACGTGACAGTGCGTACAATTCGTGAACAGTGCATGTGCAGTCGCGTGATCAGTGCATGATAGCCACCTGATCAGTGAATGATCAGTCACGTGATCAGTGCCTGATCAGTAACGTGATCAGTGTATGATCATCCACATGATCAGTGCATGCGCAGTCACGTGATCAGTGCATTATAGCCACGTGATCAGTTCTTGATTAGTCACGTGATCAGCACCATTCAGACCACGAGATCACTGCATGCTAAGTCACGTGATCAGTTCGCGATCAGCGGCGTGATCACTGTATGATCAGCCACGTGATCAGTGCATGATAGCCACGTGATCAGTGCATGATCAGTCACGTAATCAGTGCATGATCAGCCACGTGGTCAGTGTATGATTAACCACGTGATCATTTGCATGATTTGCCACGTGATCAGTGCATGATCAGCCCGTGATCAGTGCATGATCAGTCGTGATCAGTGCATGATCAGCCGCGTGATCAGTGCATGATCAGCCACGTGATCAGTGCATGATCAGGCCCGTGATCAGTGCATGATCAGTCACGTGATCAGTGCATGATCAGCCGCGTGATCGGTGCATGATCAGTCACGTGATCAGTGCATGATCAGCCATCGTGATCAGTACATGATCAGTCCGCGTGATCAGTGCATGATCAGCTTCGTGATCAGTGCATGATCAGCCGCGTGATCAGTGTATGATCTGGCCGCGTGATCAGTGCATGATCAGCCACGTGATCAGTGTATGATCAGCCGCGTGATCAGTGCATGATTGGCCACGTGATCAGTGTATGATCAGCCGCGTGATCAGTGCATGATCAGCAACGTGATCAGTGCATGATCAGCCACGTGGTTTCAGTGCATCATTAGCCACGTGATCAGTGCATGATCTGCCACGTGATCAGTGCATGATCAGCCCGTGATCAGTGCATGATCAGCCGCGTGATCAGTGTATGATCGCTTTGTGATCTGTGCATGATTGCCACCTGATCAATGTATGATTAGCCGCGTGATCAGTGCATGAATGCCACGTGATCAGGGCATGATCAGCCACGTGATCAGTGCAGGATCAGCCACGTGAACAGTGCATGATCAGTGCGTGATCAGTTCATGATCGGTCTCGTGATCAGTTCATGGTAGAGCCGCGTTATCGGTGCATGATCAGCCCACGTGATCAGTTCATGATCAGCCACGTGATCAGTGTATGATCAACCCGCGGTGATCAGTGCATGATCAGACACGTGATCAGTGCATGGTCAGCCACATGATTACTTGATCAGTGCGTGATTAGTACGTGATCAGTGCATGATCAGCCCGTGATCAGTGCATGATCAGCCACGTGATCAGTGCATGCACAGTCACGTGATCAGTGTATGATCAGCCGCGTGATCAGTGCATTATCAGCCACATGATGAGTGCATGATCAGGCGCGTGATCAGTGCATGATCAGGCACGTGATCAGTGAATGATAGCCAGGTTATCAGTGCATGTTCATCCAAGTGATCAGTGTGCATGAACAGTCACGTGACCATTTGCATGATCGCCCGTGATCAGTGCATGATCAGCCACGTCTTCGGTGCATGATCAGGCACGTGATCAGTACATGATCAGTCACCTGATCAGTGTATGATCAGCCATGTCATCAGTGCATGATAACCACGTGGCTAGTGCATGATTAGTCACGTGATCAGTTCATGATCAGCAGCGGGATCAATGCATGATAGCCATGTGATCAGTGCATGATAGCTCGTGATCTGTGCATGATCAGCCGCGTAATCAGTGCATGATCAGCCCGTGATCTCTGTATGAACAGCCACGTGATCAGCGCATGTGCAGTCACGTGATCAGTGTATGATCAGCCCCGTCTTCAGTGCATGATCAGCCGTGATCAATGCATGATCAGTCGCGTGATCAGTGCATGCTCAGTCAGTCGTGTAGGCGGTGCATGATTAGCCATGTGATCAGTGAATGAGTAGCCACATGATCATTGCCTACAATTCGTGATCAGTGTGCATGTGCGGTCCCGTGATCAGTGCATGATAGCTCGTGATCAGTGAATGATCAGTCACGTGATCAGTGCGTGATCAGCCAAGTGATCAGTGTATGATCATCCACATTATCATGTGCATGCAGTGCGATCACCTGATCAGTGCATTATAGGCGCGTGATCAGTTCTTGATTAGTCACATGATCAGCACCATTCAGACACTAGATCACTGCATGCTAAGTCACGTGATCAGTGCATGATCAGGCCGCGTGTTCAGTGCATGCCACGTAGACAGTGCGTGATCACGTGTGCATGATAGGCCGTGATCTTTGCCTGTGCAATTGCGTGAACAGTGCATGTGCAGTCACGTGATCAGTGCATGATCAGCCACGTGATCAGTGAATGATCAGTCGCGTGATCAGTGCCTGATCGGTAGCGTGATCGGTATATGATCATCCACATAATCAGTGCATGCGCAGTCGCGTGATCAGTGCATTATCAGCCACGTGATCACTTCTTGATTCAGTCACATGATCAGCACCATTTCAGATCACGAGATCACTGCATGCTGCATGTCTCGTGATCAGTTCATGATCAGCGGCGTGATCAGTGTATGATCAGCCACGTGATCAGTGCATGATCTGCAACATGATTAGTGCATGATCAGCCACGTGGTCAGTGCATGATTAACCACGTGATGATTGCATGATCTGCCCCATGATCAGTGCATAATCAGCCACGTGATCAGTGCATGCACATGTCAGTGCGTGATCAGTGTGATCTCCGTGATCTGCAGTGTCTGATCGTCGTCATTGCATGATCTGCCACGTGATCAATGCATGATCAGGCCGTGATCAGTGCATGATCAGCCACGTGATCAGTGTATGATCAGCCGCGTGATCAGTGCATGATCATCCACGTGATCAGTGCATGATCAGCCGCGTGATCAGTGTATGATCAGCCACGTGATCAGTGCATGATCCGCAGCGTGATCAGTGCATGATCTGCCCACGTGATCAGTGTATGATCAGCCGCGTGATCAGTGCATGATCTGCCACGTGATCAGTGTATGATCAGCCACGTGATCAGTGCATGCACAGTCATGTGATCAGTGTATGGTCAGTCAGGTGATCAGTGTGCATGATCAGCCACGTGATCAGTGCATGATCAGCCATCGTGATCGGTGCATGATCAGCCGTGATCAGTGGGATCAGTGATCAGTGTATGATCAGCCACGTGATCAGTGCATGATCCCAGTCACGTGATCAGTGTGATCATTGTCACGTGATCAGTTCATGATCAGCCGCGTGATCAGTGCATGATCAGTCATCGTGATCAGTGCATGTTCAGTCATGTGATCAGTGCATGATCGTGATCAGTGCATGATCAGTCACGTGATCAGTGCATGTTCAGCCACGTGATCAGTGCATGATCAGGCCCGTGAAAGTGCATGATCAGCCACGTGATCAGTGCATGATCAGCCACGTGATCAGTGCATGATCAGCCACGTGGTCAGTGCATGATTAACCCCGTGATCAGTGCATGATCTGCCACATGATCAGTGCCTGATCAGCCGCGTGATCAGTGCATCATCAGTCACGTGATCAGTGTATGATCAGTCAGGTGATCAGTGCATGATAGCTCGGTGACCAGTGCATGATCAGTATCGTGATCAGTGCATGATCAGCCGCGTGATCAGTGCATGATCAGCCAGGTGATCAGTGCATGATCAGTGCGTGATCAATGTGCATGATCAGCCACGTGATCAATGTATGATCAACTCATGTGATCGGTGCATGCGAACGCCATCAGTGCATGATCAGTCACGTGATCGGTGCATTTTCCCAGTCCGTGATCAGTGCATGATCAGCCACGTGATCAGTGCATGATCAGCCATGTGATCAGTGCATGATCAGCCACGTGATCAGTGCATGATCAGCCACGTGATCAGTGCATGATCAGTCACGTGATCAGTGCATGATCAGCCACGTGATCAGTGCATGATCAGCCGCGTGATCAGTGCATGATCAGCCACGTGTCCATGATCAGTCACGTGATCAGTGCATGATCAGCCTTCGTGATCAGTGCATGATCAGCCCGTCATCAGTACATGATAGCCGTGATCAGTGCATGATCAGCCATGTGATCAGTGTATGATCAGCCAGCCACGTGATCAGTGAATGATAGCCACGTGATCATGATGCGCGTGATCAGTGCATGATCAATCAGTGCATGATAAGCCAGGTGATCAGTGCATGATAGCCACATGATCAGTGCATGATCATCGTGATCAGTGCATGATCAGCCATGTGATCAGTGCATGATCAGCCATGTGATCAGTGCATGATCAGCCATGTGATCAGTGCATGATCAGCTGCGTGATCAGTGCATGATCAGCCATGTGATCAGTGCATGATCAGTCACGTGATCAGTGCATGATCAGCCGCGTGATCAGTGCATGATCAGCCGCGTGATCAGTGCATGATCAGCGTGATCATGTGATCAGTGCATGATCATTGCGTGATCAGTCACGTGGCAGTGCATGATCAGCCCGTGATCAGTGCATGATCATTCACGTGACGGTGCATGATCAATCACGTGATCAGTGCATGATCAGTCACGTGATCAGTGCATGATCAGCAACGTGATCGGTGCATGTGCAGCCACGTGATCGGTGCATGATCAGCCGCGTGATCAGTGCATGATCATCCACGTGATCAGTGCATGATCAGCCACGTGATCAGTGCATGATCAGTCCGTGATCAGTGCGTGATCAGCCACGTGATCAGTGTATGATCAGTGCGTGATCGGTGCACCGATCCGTGATCAGTGCTTGACGTGATCACGTGATCACGTGATCAGTGCATGATCAGCCACGTGATCAGTGCATGATCAGTCGCGTGATCAGTTCATGATCAGCGGCGTGATCAGTGTATGATCAGCCACGTGATCAGTGCATGATTGCCACATGATCAGTGCATGATCAGCCACGTAATCAGTGCATGATCAGCCCGTGATTCAGTGTATGATTAACCGCGTGATCATTGCATGATTTTTGTGATCAGTGCATGATCAGCCACGTGATCAATGCATGATCAGGCCCGTGAAAAGTGCATGATCAGTCATGTGATCAGTGTATGATAGCCAGGTTATCAGTGCATGATCAGCCACGTGATCAGTGCATGATCAGCCATGTGATTAGTACATGCACAGTCCGTGATCAGTGTATGATCAGCTTCGTGAGTCAGTGCATGATCAGCCGCGTGATCAGTGTAGATCTGGTTCGTGATTGGTGCATGATCAGCCACGTGATTGGTGTATGATCAGCCGCGTGATCAGTGCATGATCAGTGGCGTGATCAGTGAATGATCAGCCACGTGATCAGTGAATGATCTGCCACGTGAAGTGATTGGTGCATGATCAGCCCGTGGTTCCGGTGTATCATTAACCGCGTGATCAGTGCATGATCTGCCACATGATCAGTGCATGATCAGCCACGTGATCAGTGCATGCACAGTCGCGTGATCAGTGTAAGATCAGCCTTTGTGATCTGTGCATGATTGCCACCTGATCAATGTATGATTAGCCACGTGATCAGTGCATGAATGCCGTGATCAGGGCATGATCAGCCACGTGATCAGTGCAGGATAACCGCGAAATCAGTGCATGATCAGTGCGTGATCAGTTCATGGGCAGTCTGCGTGATCAGTTCATGGTAACAGCACGTTATCAGTGCATGATAGCCACGTGATCAGTTCATGTGCATTCACGTGATCAGTGTATGATCAAGTGCGGAACCAGTGCATGATAGACACCTGATCAGTGCATGGTAAGCAACATGATTCAGTGCATGATTAGCCACGTGATCAGCGCGCGATCAGCCACGTGATCAGTGCATGATCAGCCATGTGATCAGTGCATGCACAGTCGCGTGATCAGTGTATGATCAGCCCGTGATCAGTGCATTATCAGCCACATGATGAGTGCATGATCAGGCGCGTGAAGTGCATGATCAGGCACAAGATCAGTGAATGATAGCCAGGTTATCAGTGCATGTTCAGCCAAGTGATCAGTGCATGAACAGTCACATGACCATTGTATGATCAGCCCGTGATCAGTGCATGATCAGCCACGTCTTCAGTGCATGATCAGGCGCGTGATCAGTGCATGATCAGTCACCTGATCAGTGTATGATCAGCCATGTCATCAGTGCATGATAACCACATGACTAGTGCATGATTAGTCACGTGATCAGTTCATGATGAGCAACGGGATCAATGCATGATAGCCATGTGATCAGTGCATGATAGCTACGTGATCTGTGCATGATCAGCCGCGTAATCAGTGCATGATCAGCCACTTGATCTCTGTATGATTAGCCACGTGATCAGCGCATGTGCAGTCGCGTGATCAGTGTATGATCAGCCACGTCTTCAGTGCATGATAGCCAAATGATCAATGCATGATAGCTAAGTGATCAGTGCATGCTCAGTCACATGAGCATTGCATGATTAGCCATGTGATCAGTGCATGATAGCCACATGATAATTGCCTACAATTCGTGACCAGTGCATGTGCAGTCCGTGATCAGTGCATGATAGCTCGTGATCAGTGAATGATCAGTCACGTGATCAGTGCGTGATCAGTGAAGTGATCAGTGTATGATCATCCACATTATCAGTGCATGCGCGTCACCTGATCAGTGCATTATAGGCGCGTGATCAGTTCTTGATTAGTCACATGATCAGCACCATTCAGACACTAGATCACTGCA
>NW_027218996.1:0-6054 GCF_027580195.1 Bos mutus
ACGGACTGTGCATGCACTGATCACGTGGCTGATCATGCACTGATCACGTGCTGATCATGCACTGATCACATGGCTGATCATGCACTGATCACGTGGCTGATCATGCCCTGATCACGTGGCTGATCATGCACTGATCACGTGGCTGATCACTGATCACGTGATGATCATGCACTGATCACATGGCTGATCATGCACTGATCACGTGCCTGATCATGCTGATCACATGGCTGATCATGCACTGATCACGATGGCTGATCATGCACTGATCACGTGGCTGATCATGCACTGATCACGTGGCTGATCATGCACACTGATCACGTGGCTGATCATGCACTGATCACGTGGCTGATCATGCACTGATCACGTGGCTGATCATGCATCTGATCACGTGATCACGTGGCTGATCATGCACTGATCACGTGGCTGATCATGCACTGATCACGTGGCTGATCATGCACTGATCACGTGGCTGATCATGCACTGATCACGTGGCTGATCATGCACTGATCACGTGGCCTGATCATGCACTGATCACGTGACTGATCATGCACTGATCACGTGGCTGATCATGCACTGATCACGTGGCTGATCATGCACTGATCACGTGCCTGATCATGCACTGATCACGTGGCTGATCATGCACTGATCACGTGGCTGATCATGCACTGATCACGTGGCTGATCATGCACTGATCACGCTGCTGATCATGCACTGATCTGGATGATCATACACTGATCATGGCACTGATCATGCACTGATCACGTGGCTGATCATGCACTGATCACGTGACTGATCATGCACTGATCACGTGCTGATCATGCACTGATCACGTGCTGATCATGCATGATCACGTGGCTGATCATGCACTGATCACGTGCCTGATCATGCACTGATCACTTGGCTGATCATGCACTGATCACGTGGCTGATCATGCACTGATCACGTGGCTGATCATGCACTGATCACGGCTGATCATGCACTGATCACGTGGCTGATCATGCACTGATCACGTGGCTGATCATGCACTGATCACGTGGCTGATCATGCACTGATCACGTGACTCGATCATGCACTGATCACGTGGCTGATCATGCACTGATCACGTGGCTGATCTTGCACTGATCACGTGGCTAGTCATACACTGATCACGTGGTTGATCCTGCACTGATCACATGACTGACCATGCTCTGATCAGGTGCCTGATCATGCACTGATCACGTGGCTGATCATGCACTGATCACGTGGCTGATCTGATGATCACGTGGCTGATCACGTGGCTGATCATGATCATGCACTGATCACGTGGCTGATCATGCACTGATCACGTGGCTGATCATGCACTGATCACGTGCTGATCATGCACTGATCACGTGGCTGATCATGCACTGATCACGTGGCTGATCATGCACTGATCACGGGACTGTGATCATGCACTGATCACGTGGCTGATCATGCACTGATCACGTGCCTGATCATGCACTGATCACGTGGCTGATCATGCACTGATCACGTGGCTGATCATGCACTGATCACGTGGCTGATCATGCACTGATCACGGCTGATCATGCACTGATCACGTGCTGATCATGCACTGATCACGTGGCTGATCATACACTGATCACGTGACTGATCATGCACTGATCACGTGGCTGATCATGCACTGATCACATGGCTGATCATGCACTGATCACGTGGCTGATCATGCACTGATCACGTGGCTGATCATGCACTGATCACGTGACTGATCATGCACTGATCACTTGCTGATCATGCACTGATCACCTGGCTGATCATGCACTGATCACGTGACTGATCATGCACTGATCACGTGGCTGATCATGCACTGATCACGTGGCTGATCATGCACTGATCACGTGGCTGATCATGCACTGATCACGTGGCTGATCATGCACTGATCACGTGGCTGATCATACACTGATCACGTGACTGATCATGCACTGATCACGTGACTGATCATGCACTGATCACGCACTGATCATGCACTGATCACGTGCTGATCATGCACTGATCACGTGGCTGATCATGCACTGATCACGTGGCTGATCATGCACTGATCACGCGTGGCTGATCATACACTGATCACGTGACTGATCATGCACTGATCACGTGGCTGATCATGCACTGATCTGATCACATGCACTGATCATGCACTGATCACGTGGACTGATCATGCACTGATCACGTGACTGATCATGCACTGATCACGTGGCTGATCATGCACTGATCACGTGACTGATCATGACTGATGCACTGATCACGCACTGATCTGATCATGCTGATCATGCACTGATCACGTGGCTGATCATGCACTGATCACGTGACTGATCATGCACTGATCACGTGGCTGATCATGCACTGATCACGTGGCTGATCATGCACTGATCACGTGGCTGATCATGCACTGATCACGTGGCTGATCATGCACTGATCACGTGGCTGATCATGCACTGATCACGTGGCTGATCATGCACTGATCACGTGGCTGATCATGCACTGATCACGCACTGGCTGATCATGCACTGATCACGTGGCTGATCATGCACTGATCACGTGGCTGATCATGCACACTGATCACGTGGCTGATCATGCACTGATCACGTGGCTGATCATGCACTGATCACGTGGCTGATCATGCACTGATCACTGATCACGTGGCTGATCATGCACTGATCACGCACTGATCATGCTGACTGATCACGTGATCTGGCTGATCATGCACTGATCACGTGGCTGATCATGCACTGATCACGTGACTGATCATGCACTGATCACGTGGCTGATCATGCACTGATCACGTGGCTGATCATGCACTGATCACGTGGCTGATCATGCACACTGATCACGTGGCTGATCATGCACTGATCACGTGGCTGATCATGCACTGATCACGTGGCTGATCATGCACTGATCACGTGGCTGATCATGCACTGATCACGTGGCTGATCATGCACTGATCACGTGGCTGATCATGCACTGATCACGTGACTGCATGCACTGATCACGTGATGATCATGCACTGATCACGTGGATGGATGATCATGCACTGATTAATCATATACTGCCGTAGCTGCTCATGCACTGATATTGTGCCTGTTCATGCACTGATCACGTATTTGATCATTCACTGATCCCACGTGACTGATCATGCACTGCTCACGTGGCTGAATATGCACTGATCACTTGGCTGATCATGCCACACTGACGCGGGACTGTGCATGCACACTGATCACTTGGCTGATCATGCACTGATCACGCGCGTGATCATCATGCACCGGTCCGTGGCTGCGATGACGAATAGATCACGTGGCTGATCATGCCCCTGATCACGTAGCTCATCGCCATACTGATCACGTGACTGACCAATGCACTGATCGTGACTCCGCATGCATTGATCACGTGGCTGATCATGCACTGATCACGTGGATGATCACTGGATCACGAAGCTGATCACGTCCTGATCGAACTGACCACGTGGCCAATTAAGCACTGATCACCAGCCTGATCATGCACTGATCTTTATCATGCTGCTGATCAGGCTGATCACGCGGCGTATTACTGATCATGCACTGATCACGTGCCTGATCATGCCCCGATACCGCGGCTGATCATTCACTGATCACGTGACTGATCATGCAGTGATCACATGCCTGATCATGGCACTGATCACAAAGCTGATCATGCCCTGATTACGGGACTATCATGCACTGATCACTAGCTGGATCAGCCGTGCCGTTATGCGTCATTCACTGATCATTTGGCTGATCTACACACTGATCGCGGCTGATCATGCACCGATCAAATTTGCGGATCATGCACTGATCACGTGGCTGATCATGCACTGATCACGTGGCTGATCATGCACTGATCACGTGGCTGATCATGCACTGATCACGCGCTGATCATGTACCGATCATGTGACTGATCATGTACTGAACACGTATGTGATCATGCACTGATCAGGAAGCAGATTATACACTGATCACGAGACTCTTCATGCACTTTAACGTGACTGATCATGCACTGACCATGTGGCTGATCATGCACTGATCGCGTGGCTGTGCATACACTGATCGTGGCGAATCTTGCACTGATCGTTCACTGTCATTTTGTGGATCATGCACTGATCACATGGATGATCATACACTGATCTCGTGACTGATCATACTCTGAGTCACGTGGCTGATCATGCACTGACCACAGCGGCTGATCATACTGATGCGTGCCTGACCATGCACTAATCACGTGACTGATCATGCACCGATCACGAAGCCTGATCATACACAATCACGCGACGATCATACCTCTTCAATACGTGGCTGATCATACTGGACCACATAGTGATCATGCTCGATCACGGCTGATCTTATACTGATCACGTGACTCTGCAGGCACTGATCACTTGTTTGATCATGCACTGATCACGTGGGCTGACTGCGCACTGATTAATCATGCAACCGATCGCGTGGCTGATGCACCGATCACGGCTGATCGTATTACTGATCATGCACGGATCACGTGGCTGATCATGCACTGATCACGGCTGATCATGCACTGATCACATGGCTGAATATGCACTGATCACGGCTGATCATACCCTGATCCATGACTGTGTATGCACCGATCACTTGGCTGATCATGCAGTTATCACGTGCCTCATCGCGCACTGGTCTCGCGGCTGGTCGCGAACAGATCACGTGGCTTTCATGCCTGATCACGTGGCTGGATCGCGTACCGATCACGCGACTGGTCATGCACTGACCACGCGGCTGATCATGCGCATTGATCATGAAGCTGACCGCACACTGCTCACGTGACTCGCAGGCACTGATCACAAGGTTGATCGCCCTGATCACGGCTGATCATATACCGATCACGTGACTGATAATGTACTGATCGCGTGCCTGATCATGCACCACCGCACGCGCCGATCTTGCATTGATCACGGGCTGACCGGTGACACTGATCGCGCGACTGCATGCACCGATCACGTGGCTGATCATGCACACTGATCACGTGGCTGATCATGCACTGATCACGTGGCTGATCATGCACTGATCACGTGACTGATATTGCACTGATCACGTGACTGATCATGCACTGATCACGTGGCTGAATATGCACTGATCACGTGCTGATCATGCACTGATCACGTGACTGATCATGCACTGATCACGTGACTGATCATGCACTGATCACGTGGCTGATCATGCACTGATCACGTGGCTGATCATGCACTGATCACATGCACTGATCATGCACTGA
Organism: Bos mutus; assembly: GCF_027580195.1. Taxonomy (NCBI): domain Eukaryota; kingdom Metazoa; phylum Chordata; class Mammalia; order Artiodactyla; family Bovidae; genus Bos; species Bos mutus. The sequence goes on from NW_027218996.1 coordinate 5,284, forward strand.
TCACGTGGCTGTGGCTGATCATACACTGATCACGTGGCTGATCATGCGCATCACAACGTGGCTGATCATGCACTGATCACTTGAAGCTGATCATGCACTGATCACGTGCTGATCATGCACTGATCACTTGACTGATCATGCACTGATCACGACGCTGATCATGGATGATCATGCTGATCACTGATTAATCTGATACTGATCACGTGCTGATCATGCACTGATCACGTGGCTGATCATGCACTGATCACCTGGCTGATCTGATCATGCACTGATCACGCGACTGATCATGATGCACTGATCACGTGGCTGATCATGCACTGATCACGGGCTGATCATGCACTGATCACGTGGCTGCATGCACTGATCACGTGGCTGATCATGCACTGATCACGTGGCTGATCATTCACTGATCACGTGGCTGATCATGCACTGATCACGTGGCTGATCATGCACTGATCACGTGGCTGATGATCATGCACTGATCACGTGGCTGATCATGCACTGATCACGTGGCTGATCATGCACGCACTGATCACATGGCTGATCATGCACTGATCACATGATCATGCACTGATCACGTGGGCTGATCATGCACTGATCACGTGACTGATCATGCACTGATCACGTGACTGTTCATGCACTGATCACGTGGCTGATCATGCACTGATCACGTGGCTGATCATGCACTGATCACGTGCCTGATCATGCACTGATCACGTGGCTGATCATGCACTGATCACGTGACTGATCATGCACCGATCACGTGGCTGA
>NW_027218997.1:0-11849 GCF_027580195.1 Bos mutus
GCGATTATCAAGCAGATGAGCAGGCTAATCCTGCGGCCCAGCTGGCGATTATCACGCAGCTGTCATGCAGGTGATCCTGCGACCCAGCGGCGCTGGCGATTATCAAGCAGATGAGCGGCATGAATCCTGCGCCCTGCCCGCTGGCGTGGCTATCAGGCGCCTGAGCAGGCATGAATCCTGCGGCCCAGCTGGCGATTATCAAGCAGATGAGCAGGCATGAATCCTGCGGCCCAGCTGGCGATTATCAAGCAGATGAGCAGGCATGAATCCTGCGGCCCAGCTGGCGATTATCAAGCAGCTGAGCAGGCATGAATCCTGCGGCCCAGCTGGCGATAATCAAGCAGCTGAGAAGGCATGAATCCTGCGGCCCAGCTGGCGATTATCAAGCAGATGAGCAGGCGCTAATCACGTAACTCAGCAGGCACTGATCGCGTGGCTGTCATGCAGTGATCAGGTGACTGAGAGGCGCTGATCATGTGACTGCTCATGTGCTGATCAGGTAGCTCTCCCGCACGGATCATGTGCCTCAGCAGGCATGAATCATGCGACCCAGCTGGCGATTATCAAGCAGATGAGCAGGCATGAATCCTGCGGCCCAGCTGGCGATTACCAAGCAGATGAGCAGGCATGAATCCTGCGGCCCAGCTGGCGATTATCAGGCGCCTGAGAAGGCATGAATCCTGCGGCCCAGCTGGCGATTATCAGGCAGATGAGCAGGCATGAATCCTGCGGCCCAGCTGGTGATTATCAGGCAGCTGAGCAGGCATGAATCCTGCGGCCCTGCTGGCGATTATCAGGCAGCTGAGCAGGCATGAATCCTGCGGCCCAGCTGGCGATTATCAGGCAGATGAGCAGGCATGAATCCTGCGGCCCAGCTGGCGATTATCAGCAGATGAGCAGGCATGAATCCTGCGGCCCAGCTGGCGATTATCAAGCAGGCGGCTGAATCCTCAGCGGCGGATCAGTCCTCAGCAGTTATCAGAATCGCGCAGATGAGCAGGCATGATCCTGCGGCCCAGCTGGCGATTATCAGGCAGCCTGAGCAGGCATGAATCCTGCGGCCCAGCTGGCGATTATCAAGCAGCTGAGCAGGCATGAATCCTGCGGCCCAGCTGGCGATTATCAGGCAGCTGAGCAGGCATGAATCCTGCGGCCCAGCTGGCGATTATCAAGCAGCTGAGCAGGCATGAATCCTGCGGCCCAGCTGGCGATTATCAGGCAGCTGAGCAGGCATGAATCCTGCGGCCCAGCTGGCGATTATCAGGCAGCTGAGCAGGCATGAATCCTGCGGCCCAGCTGGCGATTATCAAGCAGCTGAGCAGGCATGAATCCTGCGGCCCAGCTGGCGATTATCAAGCAGATGAGCAGGCATGAATCCTGCGGCCCAGCTGGCGATTATCAGGCAGCTGAGCAGGTGGCTGAATCCTGCGGCCCATCTGGCGATTATCAGGCAGCTGAGCAGGCTGACCTGCTCATGTGGCTGATCAGGTAGCTCTCCTGCGGATCAGGTGCCTGAGCAGTGCTGATCCTGCGGCCCAGCTGCGTTATGCAGCTGATCCAGGCATGAATCCTGCGGCCTGCTGGCGATTATCAAGCAGATGAGCAGGCATGAATCCTGCGGCCCAGCTGGCGATTATCAGGCAGCTGAGCAGGCATGAATCCTGCGGCCCAGCTGGCGATTATCAGGCAGCTGAGCAGGCATGAATCCTGCGGCCCAGCTGACGATTATCAAGCAGCTGAGAAGGCATGAATCCTGCGGCCCAGCTGGCGATTATCAAGCAGATGAGCAGGCGCTAATCACGTGACTCAGCAGGCACTGATCACGTGGCTGTCATGCAGTGATCAGGTGACTGAGAGGTTCTTATCATGTGACTGCTCATGTACTGATCAGGTCGCTCTCCTGCACGGATCATGTGCCTCAGCAGGCAAGAATCAGGCAGCTGAGCAGGCATGAATCCTGTGGCCCAGCTGGCGATTATCAGGCAGCTGAGCAGGCATGAATCCTGCGGCCCAGCTGGCGATTATCAGGCAGATGAGAAGGCATGAATCCTGCGGCCCAGCTGGCGATTATCAGGCAGCTGAGCAGGCATGAATCCTGCGGCCCAGCTGGCGATTATCAGGCAGCTGAGCAGGCATGAATCCTGCGACCCCTGGCGATTATCAGGCAGCTGAGCAGGCATGAATCCTGCGGCCCAGCTGGCGATTATCAGGCAGCTGAGCAGGCATGAATCCTGCGGCCCAGCTGGCGATTATCAAGCAGCTGAGCAGGCATGAATCCTGCGGCCCAGCTGGCGATTATCAAGCAGCTGAGCAGCGCATGAATCCTGCGGCCATGTGGCTGGCGATTATCAGGCACTGCAGGCATGATCCTGCGGCCCAGCTGGCGATTATCAAGCATGTGAGGCTTATCGGCCCAGCTGCAGATCTGAGCAGGCATGAATCCTGCGGCCCTGCTGGCGATTATCAGGCAGCTGAGCAGGCATGAATCCTGCGGCCCAGCTGGCGATTATCAGGCAGCTGAGCAGGCATGAATCCTGCGGCCCAGCTGGCGATTATCAAGCAGCTGAGCAGGCATGAATCCTGCGGCCCAGCTGGCGATTATCAGGCAGCTGAGCAGGCATGAATCCTGCGGCCCAGCTGGCGATTATCAGGCAGCTGAGCAGGCATGAATCCTGCGGCCCAGCTGGCGATTATCAAGCAGATGAGCAGCAGCTGAGCAGGCATGAATCCTGCGGCCCAGCTGGCGATTATCAGGCAGCTGAGCAGGCATGAATCCTGCGGCCCAGCTGGCGATTATCAAGCTGAGATGGCTCTCAGGCATGATCAGGTGACTCAGCTGGCGCTTATCATGCGCCTGAGCAGGCATGAATCCTGCGGCCCAGCTGGCGATTATCAAGCAGCTGAGCAGGCATGAATCCTGCGGCCCAGCTGGCGATTATCAAGCAGCCTGAGCAGGCATGAATCCTGCGGCCCAGCTGGCGATTATCAAGCAGCTGAGCAGGCATGAATCCTGCGGCCCAGCTGGCGATTATCAGGCGCCTGAGCAGGGCATGAATCCTGCGGCCCAGCTGGCGATTATCAGGCAGCTGAGCAGGCATGAATCCTGCGGCCCAGCTGGCGATTATCAGGCAGCTGAGAAGGCATGAATCCTGCGGCCCAGCTGGCGATTATCAGGCAGCTGAGCAGGCATGAATCCTGCGGCCCAGCTGGCGATTATCAAGCAGATGAGCAGGCGCTAATCCGTGACTCCATTATGGCACTTATCAGGCGTGGCTGAATCCTGCTGGTGATCAGGTGACTGGCGCTGATCCTGTGACTGCTCAGGCTGCTCAGGAAGGAATCCTGCGGCCCAGCTGGCGATTATCAGGCAGCTGAGCAGGCATGAATCCTGCGCAGCTGGCGATTATCAGCAGCTGAGCAGGCATGAATCCTGCGGCCCAGCTGGCGATTATCAGGCAGCTGAGCAGGCATGAATCCTGCGGCCCAGCTGGCGATTATCAGGCAGCTGAGCAGGCATGAATCCTGCGGCCCAGCTGGTGATTATCAGGCAGCTGAGAAGGCATGAATCCTGCGGCCCAGCTGGCGATTATCAGGCACCTGAGCAGGCATGAATCCTGCGGCCCAGCTGGCGATTATCAAGCAGATGAGCAGGCGCTAATCACGTGACTCAGCAGGCACTGATCACGTGGCTGTCATGCAGTGATCAGGTGACTGAGAGGCGCTGATCATGTGACTGCTCATGTGTGATCAGGTAGCTCTCCTGCACGGATCATGTGCCTCAGCAGGCAAGAATCAAGCAGCTGAGCAGGCATGAATCCTGCGGCCCAGCTGGCGATTATCAACGAGATGAGCAGGCATGAATCCTGCGGCCCACCTGGCGATTATCAGGCAGCTGAGCAGGCATGAATCCTGCGGCCCAGCTGGTCATTATCAAGCAGATGAGCAGGCATGAATCCTGCGGCCCAGCTGGCGATAATCAAGCAGCTGAGAAGGCATGAATCCTGCGGCCCAGCTGGCGATTATCAAGCAGATGAACAGGCGCTAATCCTGCGTGACTCAGCAGGCACTGATCACGTGGCTGTCATGCAGTGATCAGGTGACTGAGCTGGTGCTGATCATGTGACTGCTCATGTGCTGATCAGGTAGCTCTCCCGCACCGATCATGTGCCTCAGCAGGCAACAATCAAGCAGCGGAGAAGGCATGAATCCTGCGGCCCAGCTGGCGATTAACAGGCGCCTGAGCAGGCATGAATCCTGCGGCCCAGCTGGCGATTATCAAGCAGATGAGCAGGCATGAATCCTGCGGCCCAGCTGGTGATTATCAGGCAGCTGAGAAGGCATGAATCCTGCGGCCCAGCTGGCGATTATCAGGCAGCTGAGCAGGCATGAATCCTGCGGCCCAGCTGGCGATTATCAGGCAGCTGAGCAGGCATGAATCCTGCGGCCCAGCTGGCGATTATCAGGCAGCTGAGCAGGCATGAATCCTGCGGCCCAGCTGGCGATTATCAGGCAGCTGAGCAGGCATGAATCCTGCCCAGTGATCAGGTGACTGAGCAGGCTGATCGGCCCAGCTGGCGATTATCAGGCAGCTGAGCAGGCATGAATCCTGCGGCCCAGCTGGCGATTATCAAGCAGCTGAGCAGGCATGAATCCTGCGGCCCAGCTGGCGATTATCAAGCAGATGAGCAGGCATGAATCCTGCGGCCCAGCTGGCGATTATCAAGCAGCTGAGCAGGCATGAATCCTGCGGCCCAGCTGGCGATTATCAAGCAGCTGAGCAGGCATGAATCCTGCGGCCCAGCTGGCGATTATCAAGCAGCTGAGCAGGCATGAATCCTGCGGCCCAGCTGGCGATTATCAGGCAGCTGAGCAGCAGGCGCTGAATCCTGCTGTCCCAGCTGGCGATTATCAGGCAGCTGAGCAGGCATGAATCCTGCGGCCCAGCTGGCGATTATCAAGCAGATGAGCAGGCATGAATCCTGCGGCCCAGCTGGCGATTATCAAGCAGATGAGCAGGCATGAATCCTGCGGCCCAGCTGGCGATTATCAGGCAGCTGAGCAGGCATGAATCCTGCGGCCCAGCTGGCGATTATCAGGCAGCTGAGAAGGCATGAATCCTGCGGCCCAGCTGGCGATTATCAAGCAGATGAGCAGGCGCTAATCACGTAACTCAGCAGGCACTGATCACGTGGCTGTCATGCAGTGATCAGGTGACTGAGAAAGCGCTGATCATGTGACTGCTCATGTGCTGATCAGGTAGAAGCTCTCCCCAGATCTGGATCATGTGCCTCAGCAGGCATGAATCCTGCGGCCCAGCTGGCGATTATCAAGCAGCTGAGCAGGCATGAATCCTGCGGCCCAGCTGGCGATTATCAAGCGGCCTGAGCAGGCATGAATCCTGCGGCCCAGCTGGCGATTATCAGGCAGCCTGAGCAGGCATGAATCCTGCGGCCCAGCTGGCGATTATCAAGCAGATGAGCAGGCATGAATCCTGCGGCCCAGCTGGCGATTATCAGGTGCCTGAGGCGCATCAAGCATGAATCCTGCGGATCCAGCTGGCGATTATCAGGTGCCTGAGCAGGCATGAATCCTGTGGCCCAGCTGGCGATTATCAGGCAGCTGAGCAGGCATGAATCCTGCGGCCCAGCTGGCGATTATCAGGCAGCTGAGCAGGCATGAATCCTGCGGCCCAGCTGGCGATTATCAAGCAGCTGAGCAGGCATGAATCCTGCGGCCCAGCTGGCGATTATCAAGCAGATGAGCAGGCGCTAATCCTGCGTGGCTCAGCTGGCGATTATCACGTGGCTGTCAGGCAGTGATCAGGTGACTGCGGCCCAGCTGGCGATCATTATCAGGTGACTGCTCATGTGCTGATCATCCAAGCTGCGGCCCAGCTGGCGATAATCAAGCAGCTGAGCAGGCGAATCCTGCGGCCCAGCTGGCGATTATCAAGCAGCTGAGCAGGCATGAATCCTGCGGCCCAGCTGGCGATTATCAGGCAGCTGAGCAGGCATGAATCCTGCGGCCCAGCTGGCGATTATCAGGCAGCTGAGCAGGCATGAATCCTGCGGCCCAGCTGGCGATTATCAGGCAGCTGAGAAGGCATGAATCCTGCGGCCCAGCTGGCGATTATCAAGCAGATGAGCAGGCGCTAATCACGTGACTCAGCAGGCACTGATCGCGTGGCTGTCATGCAGTGATCAGGTGACTGAGAGGCGCTGATCATGTGACTGCTCATGTGCTGATCAGGTAGCTCTCCCGCACGGATCATGTGCCTCAGCAGGCAAGAATCAAGCAGCGGAGAAGGCATGAATCATGCGGCCCAGCTGGCGATTATCAAGCAGATGAGCAGGCATGAATCCTGCGGCCCAGCTGGCGATTATCAGGCAGCTGAGCAGGCATGAATCCTGCGGCCCAGCTGGCGATTATCAGGCAGCTGAGCAGGCATGAATCCTGCGGCCCAGCTGGCGATTATCAAGCAGATGAGCAGGCATGAATCCTGTGGCCCAGCTGGCGATTATCAGGCAGATGAGCTGGCATGAATCCTGCCCAGCTGGCGATTATCAGGCAGCTGAGCAGGCATGAATCCTGCGGCCCAGCTGGTGATTATCAAGCAGATGAGCAGGCATGAATCCTGCGGCCCAGCTGGCGATTATCAAGCAGATGAGGCATGAATCCTGCGGCCCAGCTGGCGATTATCAGGCGTGGCTGTCAGCGCAGTGATCAGGTGCCCTGCTGGCGCTATCATCATGTGAGGCTGCTCATGTGCTGATCAGGCAGCTCCCGCAGGCATGGATCCTGCGCCCAGCTGGCGATTATCAGCAGATGAGCAGGCATGAATCCTGCGGCCCAGCTGGCGATTATCAAGCAGCTGAGCAGGCATGAATCCTGCGGCCCAGCTGGCGATTATCAGGCAGCTGAGCAGGCATGAATCCTGCGGCCCAGCTGGCGATTATCAAGCAGCTGAGCAGGCATGAATCCTGCGGCCCAGCTGGCGATTATCAAGCAGCTGAGCAGGCATAATCCGTGACTCAGCTGGCGATTATCAAGTGGCTGAGCAGGCAGTGATCAGGTGACTGCGGCCCTGCTGGCTTATCAGGCAGCTGATCAGGCAGCTCTCCCTGCGATCATGTGCCTCAGCTGGCGATTATCAAGCGCCTGAGCAGGCATGAATCCTGCGGCCCAGCTGGCGATTATCAAGCAGATGAGCAGGCATGAATCCTGCGGCCCAGCTGGCGATTATCAGGCAGCTGAGCAGGCATGAATCCTGCGGCCCAGCTGGCGATTATCAGGCAGCTGAGCAGGCATGAATCCTGCGGCCCAGCTGGCGATTATCAAGCAGCTGAGCAGGGCATGAATCCTGCGACCCAGCTGGCGATTATCAAGCAGATGAGCAGGCGCTAATCACGTGACTCAGCTGGCGATGATCGCGTGGCTGTCAAGGCAGTGATCAGGTGACTGAGGCGCTGATGGCGATTATCTGCTGATGTGCTGATCTGCAGTGATCAGCTCTCCTCCGGCGCCTGCCTGCTCTCAGCAGGCATGAATCCTGCGGCCCAGCTGGTGATTATCAAGGAGATGAGCAGGCATGAATCCTGCGGCCCAGCTGGCGATTATCAGGCAGCTGAGCAGGCATGAATCCTGCGGCCCAGCTGGCGATTATCAGGCAGCTGAGAAGGCATGAATCCTGCGGCCCAGCTGGCGATTATCAGGCGCCTGAGAAGGCATGAATCCTGCGGCCCAGCTGGCGATTATCAAGCAGATGAGCAGGCGCTAATCACGTGACTCAGCAGGCACTGATCGCGTGGCTGTCATGCAGTGATCAGGTGACTGAGAGGCGCTGATCATGTGACTGCTCATGTGCTGATCAGGCAGCTCTCCTGCACGGATCCTGTGCCTCAGCAGGCATGAATCAGCTGATGGCGGCATCCTGCGGCTGCTGGCGATTATCAAGCAGCTGAGCAGGCATGAATCCTGCGGCCCAGCTGGCGATTATCAGGCAGCTGAGCAGGCATGAATCCTGCGGCCCAGCTGGCGATTATCAGGCAGCTGAGCAGGCATGAATCCTGCGGCCCAGCTGGCGATTATCAAGCAGCTGAGCAGGCATGAATCCTGACGGCCCAGCTGGCGATTATCGCGTGGCTGAGCAGGCATGAATCCTGCGACTGCTCTGGCGATGATCGCGTGAGCTCTCATGTGCATGAATCCTGCGGCTCAGCTGGTGTGGCTGGTCATCAAGCAGCTGAGCAGGCATGAATCCTGCGGCCCAGCTGGCGATTATCAAGCAGATGAGCAGGCATGAATCCTGTGCCCAGCTGGCGATTATCAGGCAGCTGAGCAGGCATGAATCCTGCGGCCCGCTGCTGGCGATTATCAGGCAGCTGAGCAGGCGCGAATCCTGCGGCCCAGCTGGCGATTATCAGCAGCTGCAGCTGAAGGCATGGCGAATCCTGCGGCCCAGCAGGCGATTATCAAGCTGGCGATTATGAGCAGGCATGAATCCTGCGGCCCAGCTGGCGATTATCAAGCAGATGTCATGGCGTGATCAGGTGACTCAGCAGGCGCTGATCATGTGGCTGCTCATGTGCTGATCATCAAGCTCTCCTGCGCTGATCATGTGCCTGCGGCAAGAATGAGCAGGCATGAATCTGCGGCCCAGCTGGCGATTAGCATGAGCAGGCATGAATCCTGCGGCCCAGCTGGCGATTATCAGGCAGCTGAGCAGGCATGAATCCTGCGGCCCAGCTGGCGATTATCAGGCAGCTGAGCAGGCATGAATCCTGCGGCCCAGCTGGTGATTATCAAGCAGCTGAGAAGGCATGAATCCTGCGGCCCAGCTGGCGATTATCAAGCACCTGAGATGAGCATGAATCCTGCGCGACTCAGCTGGCGATTATCGCGTGGCTGTCAGGCAGTGATCAGGTGACTGCGGCGCTGATCATGTGACTGCTCATGTGCTGATCAGGTGCTGAGGCGCGGATCATGTGTGCCTCAGCAGGCATGAATCTGGAAGCAGCTGGCGATTATCAAGCAGCTGAGCATCATGAATCCTGCGGCCCAGCTGGCGATTATCAAGCAGATGAGCAGGCATGAATCCTGCGGCCCAGCTGGCGATTATCAGGCGGCTGAGCAGGGCATGAATCCTGCGGCCCAGCTGGCGATTATCAAGCAGCTGAGCAGGCGCTAATCCTGCGGCCCAGCTGGCGATTATCAGGCAGCTGAGCAGGCATGAATCCTGCGGCCCAGCTGGCGATTATCAAGCAGATGAGCAGGCATGCGCTGATCTGCGGCCCGGCTGGCGATTATCAAGCAGATGAGCAGGGGCTGAATCCTGCGGCCCAGCTGGCGATTATCAAGCAGCTGAGCAGGCATGAATCCTGCGGCCCAGCTGGCGATTATCAGGCAGCTGAGCAGGCATGAATCCTGCGGCCCAGCTGGCGATTATCAAGCAGCTGAGCAGGCATGAATCCCTGCGGCCCAGCTGGCGATTATCAAGCAGCTGAGCAGGCATGAATCCTGCGGCCCAGCTGGCGATTATCAAGCAGATGAGCAGGCGCTAATCGTGACTCAGCTGGCACTGCTCGCGTGGCTGTCATGCAGTGATCAGGTGACAGGCGCTGATCCTGTGACTGCCTCATGTGCTGATCAGGTAGCTCTCAAGCGGATCATGTGCCTCAGCAGGCCTGAATCCTGCGGCCCAGCTGGCGATTATCAGGCAGCTGAGCAGGCATGAATCCTGCGGCCCAGCTGGCGATTATCAGGCAGCTGAGCAGGCATGAATCCTGCGGCCCAGCTGGCGATTATCAGGCAGCTGAGCAGGCATGAATCCTGCGGCCCAGCTGGCGATTATCAGGCAGCTGAGCAGGCATGAATCCTGCGGCCCAGCTGGCGATTATCAAGCAGATGAGCAGGCGCTAATCACGTGACTCAGCTGGCACTTATCGCGTGGCTGTCATGCAGTGATCAGGTGACTGCGGGCAGCTGATCATGTGACTGCTCATGTGCTGATCAGGCCTAATCAAGTAGCTCGGCGGACTCATCGCGTGGCTCAGCAGGCATGAATCCTGCCGAGCTGGCGATTATCAGAGCGCCTCAAGGCATGAATCCTGCGGCCCAGCTGGCGATTATCAAGCAGATGAGCAGGCATGAATCCTGCGGCCCAGCTGGCGATTATCAAGCAGCTGAGCAGGCATGAATCCTGCGGCGTGGCTGGCGATTATCAAGCAGCTGAGCAGGCATGAATCCTGCGGCCCAGCTGGCGATTATCAGGCAGCTGAGCAGGCATGAATCCCTGCTGGCCCATCCTGCGGCCCAGCTGGCGATTATCAAGCAGCTGAGCAGGCATGAATCCTGCGGCCCAGCTGGCGATTATCAAGCAGCTGAGCAGGCGCTAATCCGTAACTCAGCAGGCACTGATGGCGTGGCTGTCATGCGGTGATCAGGTGACTGAGAGGCGCTGATCATGTGACTGCTCATGTGCTGATCAGCAGATGAGCTCGCTGCGGATCATGTGCCTCAGCGTGGCTGTCATGCAGTGATCAGGTGCAGCGAGGCGTTGGCATGAATCCTGCGGCCCTCCTGGCGATTATCAGGCAGCTGAGCAGGCATGAATCCTGCGGCCCAGCTGGCGATTATCAAGCAGATGAGCAGGCATGAATCCTGCGGCCCAGCTGGCGATTATCAAGCAGCTGAGCAGGCATGAATCCCTGCGGCCCAGCTGGCGATTATCAAGCAGCTGAGCAGGCATGAATCCTGCGGCCCAGCTGGCGATTATCAAGCAGCTGAGCAGGCATGAATCCTGCGGCCCAGCTGGCGATTATCAAGCAGATGAGCAGGCGCTAATCACGTGACTCAGCAGGCACTGATCAGGCGTGGCTGTCATGCAGTGATCAGGTGACTGAGGCGCTGATCATGTGACTGCTCATGTGATGATCAGGCGGAGCTCTCCAGCGCAAATCATGTGCCTCAGCAGCGATTATCAGCAGATGAGCAGGCATGAATCCTGCGGCCCAGCTGGCGATTATCAAGCAGATGAGCAGGCATGAATCCTGCGGCCCAGCTGGCGATTATCAAGCAGCTGAGCAGGGCAATGAATCCTGCGGCCCAGCTGGCGATTATCAGGCAGCCTGCTGTCAGGCATGAATCCCTGTGGCCCAGCTGGCGATTATCAGGCAGATGAGCAGGCATGAATCACGTGGCCCAGCTGGCGATGATCGCGTGGCTGCTGTGATCAGGTGGCATGAATCCTGCTGCCCAGCTGGCGATTATCAAGCTGATCAGCAGGAGAATCCTGCGGCCCATCATGGCGATTATCATGTGCCTCAGCTGGCGAATCCTGCGGCCCAGCTGGCGATTATCAGGCAGATGAGCAGGCGCATGAATCCTGCGGCCCAGCTGGCGATTATCAGGCACCTGAGCAGGCATGAATCCTGCGGCCCAGCTGGCGATTATCAGGCAGCTGAGAAGGCATGAATCCTGCGGCCCAGCTGGCGATTATCAAGCAGATGAGCAGGCGCTAATCACGTGACTCAGCAGGCACTGATCACGTGGCTGTCATGCAGTGATCAGGTGACTGAGGCGCTGATCATCCCAGCTGGCACGTGCCCCAGCAGGCAAAATCAAGCAGCGAGAAGGCAGATCCTGCGACCCAGCTGGCGATTAACAGGCGCCTGAAGAAGGCATGAATCCTGCGGCCCTGCCGATTATCAGGCGCCTGAAGGCATGAATCCTGCGGCCCAGCTGGCGATTACCAAGCAGCTGAGCAGGCATCAATCCCCTGCGGCCCAGCTGAAAGGCGTTATCAGGCGCCCTGAGAAGGCATGAATCCTGCACCCTGCTGGCGATTATCA
>NW_027218998.1:0-11457 GCF_027580195.1 Bos mutus
ACCTGCCTGCTCATCTGCCTGATACTCGCCAGCGGAGCCGCGCGACACCTGCCTGCTCATCTGCCTGATACTCGCCAGCGGAGCCGCGCGACACCTGCCTGCTCATCTGCCTGATACTCGCCAGCGGAGCCGCACGACACCTGCCTGCTCATCTGCCTGATACTCGCCAGCGGAGCCGCGCGACACCTGCCTGCTCATCTGCCTGATACTCGCCCAGCTGAGAGCCGCGACACCTGCCTGCTCATCTGCCTGATACTCGCCAGCTGAGCCGCGCGACACCTGCCTGCTCATCTGCCTGATACCTGCCTGCGCCAGCTGAGCCAGCGCGACACCTGCCTGCTCATCTGCCTGATACTCGCCAGCTGAGCCGCGCGACACCTGCTGCTGCTCATCTGCCTGATATCGCCAGCTGAGCCGCCGCGACACCTGCCTGCTCATCTGCCTGATACTCGCCAGCTGAGCCGCGCGACGACACCTGCCTGCTCATCTGCCTGATAATCGCCAGCTGAGCCCCGCGACACCACCTGCCTGCTCATCTGCCTGATACTCGCCAGCTGAGCCCGCGCGACACCTGCCTGCTCATCTGCCTGATACTCGCCAGCTGGAGCCGCGCGACCTGCTGCCTGCTCATCTGCCTGATACTCGCCAGCTGAGAGACACCTGCCTGACACCTGCCTGCTCATCTGCCTGATACTCGCCAGCTGAGCCGCGACACGCGACACCTGCCTGCTCATCTGCCTGATCGCCAGCCAGCTGAGCCGCCCGCGACACCTGCCTGCTCATCTGCCTGATACTCGCCAGCTGAGCCGACGACACCTGCCTGCTCATCTGCCTGATACTCGCCAGCTGAGCCGCCGCGACACCTGCCTGCTCATCTGCCTGATACTCGCCAGCTGAGCCGCGACACCTGCCTGCTCATCTGCCTGATACTCGCCAGCGAGAGAGCCGCCACCGACACCTGCCTGCTCATCTGCCTGATACCAGCAGCTGAGCCGCGACACCTGCCTGCTCATCTGCCTGATACTCGCCAGCTGAGAGCCGCGCGACACCTGCCTGCTCATCTGCCTGATACTCGCCAGCTGAGAGCCGCGCGCGACACCTGCCTGCTCATCTGCCTGATAATCGCCAGCTGAGCCGCCGCGACACCTGCCTGCTCATCTGCCTGATACTCGCCAGCTGAGCCGCGCGACACCTGCCTGCTCATCTGCCTGATACTCGCCAGCAGCTGAGCCGCGCGACACCTGCTGCTGCTCATCTGCCTGATACTCGCCGCCAGCTGAGCCTGCCGCGACACCTGCCTGCTCATCTGCCTGATACTCGCCAGCTGAGCCGCCGCGACACCTGCCTGCTCATCTGCCTGATACGCCGCCAGCTGAGGAGCCTGCGCGACACCTGCCTGCTCATCTGCCTGATACTCGCCAGCTGAGCCGCGCGACACCTGCCTGCTCATCTGCCTGATACTCGCCAGCCAGCTGAGCCGACGACACCTGCCTGCTCATCTGCCTGATACTCGCCAGCGGAGCCGCCACACACACCTGCTGCCTGCTCATCTGCCTGATACTCGCCAGCTGAGCCGCCGCGACACCTGCCTGCTCATCTGCCTGATATCGCCAGCTGAGCCGCGCGACACCTGCCTGCTGCTCATCTGCCTGATACTCGCCAGCTGAGCCGCCGCGACACCTGCCTGCTCATCTGCCTGATACCGCCAGCTGAGCGCGCACGACACCTGCCTGCTCATCTGCCTGATATCGCCAGCTGAGCCGCCGACGACACCTGCCTGCTCATCTGCCTGATACTCGCCAGCTGAGCCGAGCCAGCGACACCTGCCTGCTCATCTGCCTGCCTGCTCATCTGCCTGATACTGCGCCAGCATGAGCTGCGCGCGACACCTGCCTGCTGCATCTGCTGATGATCGCCGCCAGCTGAGCCGCGACACCTGCGACACCTGCCTGCTCATCTGCCTGATACTCGCCAGCTGAGCCGCCGCGACACCTGCCTGCTCATCTGCCTGATACTCGCCAGCTGAGCCGCACCTGCCTGACACCTGCCTGCTCATCTGCCTGATACTCGCCGCCAGCTGAGCCCGCGCCGACACCTGCCTGCTCATCTGCCTGATACTCGCCAGCTGAGAGCCCGCGACACCTGCCTGCTCATCTGCCTGATAATCGCCAGCTGAGCCGCGCGACACCTGCCTGCTCATCTGCCTGATAATCGCCAGCTGAGAGCCGCCGACACCTGCCTGCTCATCTGCTGATGATACTCGCCAGCTGAGCCGCGCGACACCTGCCTGCTCATCTGCCTGATACCAGCGGAGCTGAGCCGCGACACCTGCCTGCTCATCTGCCTGATACTCGCCAGCTGAGCCGCCGCGACACCTGCCTGCTCATCTGCCTGATACTCGCCAGCTGAGCCGCGACCGACACTGCTGCCTGCCTGATCATCTGCCTGATACTGCCGCCAGCTGAGCCGCGCTGACACCTGCCTGCTCATCTGCCTGATACTCGCCAGCTGAGAGCCGCGCGACACCTGCCTGCTCATCTGCCTGATACTCGCCAGCTGAGAGCCGCGCGACACCTGCCTGCTCATCTGCCTGATATCGCCAGCTGAGCCCCGCGACACCTGCCTGCTCATCTGCCTGATACTCGCCAGCTGAGCCGACGACACCTGCCTGCTCATCTGCCTGATATCGCCAGCTGAGAGCCGCGACACCTGCCTGCTCATCTGCTGATGATACTCGCCGCCAGCTGAGCCGCACGACACCTGCCTGCTCATCTGCCTGATACTCGCCAGCTGAGCCGCCGACGACACCTGCCTGCTCATCTGCCTGATACGCCGCCAGCTGAGCCGACGCGACACCTGCCTGCTCATCTGCTGATACTCGCCAGCTGAGCCCGCGACACCTGCCTGCTCATCTGCCTGATACTCGCCAGCTGAGAGCCCGCGACACCTGCCTGCTCATCTGCCTGATACTCGCCAGCTGAGCCGCGACGACACCTGCCTGCTCATCTGCCTGATACTCGCCAGCTGAGCCGCCGCGACACCTGCCTGCTCATCTGCCTGATACTCGCCAGCTGAGAGCCGCCGCGACACCTGCCTGCTCATCTGCCTGATATACCAGCTGAGGAGAGCCCGCGACACCTGCCTGCTCATCTGCCTGATACTCGCTCGCCAGCTGAGCCGCCGCGACACCTGCCTGCTCATCTGCCTGATATCGCCAGCTGAGCCGCCGCGACACCTGCCTGCTCATCTGCCTGATACTCGCCAGCTGAGCCCGCGCGACACCTGCCTGCTCATCTGCCTGATAATCGCCAGCTGAGCCGCGACACCTGCCTGCTCATCTGCCTGATACTCGCCAGCTGAGCGCGACGACACCTGCCTGCTCATCTGCCTGATACTCGCCAGCTGAGCCCGACGACACCTGCCTGCTCATCTGCCTGATAATCGCCAGCTGAGAGCCACACGACACCTGCCTGCTCATCTGCCTGATACTCGCCAGCTGAGCCGCGACGACACCTGCCTGCTCATCTGCCTGATATCGCCAGCTGAGCCGCGCGACACCTGCCTGCTCATCTGCCTGATACACGCGCCAGCTGAGCCGCCGACGACACCTGCCTGCTCATCTGCCTGATGATACCGCCGCCAGCTGAGCCCGCGACACCTGCCTGCTCATCTGCCTGATACCAGCTGAGCTGAGCCGCGCGACACCTGCCTGCTCATCTGCCTGATAATCGCCAGCTGAGCCGCGACACCTGCCTGCTCATCTGCCTGATAATCGCCAGCTGAGCCGCCGCGACACCTGCCTGCTCATCTGCCTGATATCGCCAGCTGAGCCGCGCGACACCTGCCTGCTCATCTGCCTGATATCGCCAGCTGAGAGCCGCGACACCTGCCTGCTCATCTGCCTGATACCGCCAGCCAGCCGAGAGCCACTGCGACACCTGCCTGCTCATCTGCCTGATACTCGCCAGCTGAGCCGCGACACCTGCCTGCTCATCTGCCTGATACGCCGCCAGCTGAGCCGCACGACACCTGCCTGCTCATCTGCCTGATATCGCCAGCTGAGCCGCCGCGACACCTGCCTGCTCATCTGCCTGATACTCAGCCAGCTGAGCCGACGCGACACCTGCCTGCTCATCTGCCTGATACTCGCCAGAGGAGCCGCGCGACACCTGCCTGCTCATCTGCCTGATACTCGCCAGCTGAGCCGCGACACGACACCTGCCTGCTCATCTGCCTGATACTCGCCGCAGCTGAGCCGCGACGACACCTGCCTGCTCATCTGCCTGATACTCGCAGCTGAGCTGAGCCGCGCGACACCTGCCTGCTCATCTGCTGATGATAATCGCCAGCTGAGCCGCGACACCTGCCTGCTCATCTGCCTGATATCGCCGCCAGCTGAGCCGCGCGACACCTGCCTGCTCATCTGCCTGATACGCCGCCAGCTGAGCCGCCGCGACACCTGCCTGCTCATCTGCCTGATACTCGCCAGCTGAGCCGCGCGACACCTGCCTGCTCATCTGCCTGATACTCGCCAGCTGAGCCGCGCGACACCTGCCTGCTCATCTGCCTGATATCGCCAGCTGAGCCGCGACACCTGCCTGCTCATCTGCCTGATAATCGCCAGCTGAGCCGCGCGACACCTGCCTGCTCATCTGCCTGATACGCCGCCAGCGGAGCCGCGCGACACCTGCTGCTGATCTGCCTGATACTGCCAGCCAGCCTGAGCGCGCGCCGACACCTGCCTGCTCATCTGCCTGATAATCGCCAGCTGAGCCCGCGCGACACCTGCCTGCTCATCTGCTGATACTCGCCAGCTGAGCCGCCGCGACACCTGCCTGCTCATCTGCCTGATACTCGCCA
This sequence comes from Bos mutus, assembly GCF_027580195.1. NCBI lineage: Eukaryota > Metazoa > Chordata > Mammalia > Artiodactyla > Bovidae > Bos > Bos mutus. The sequence goes on from NW_027218998.1 coordinate 4,861, forward strand.
GCTGAGCCGCGCGACACCTGCCTGCTCATCTGCCTGATAATCGCCAGCTGAGCCGCGACACCTGCCTGCTCATCTGCCTGATACGCCAGCCAGCTGAGCCACGACACCTGCCTGCTCATCTGCCTGATATCGCCAGCTGAGCCGCGACACCTGCCTGCTCATCTGCCTGATAATCGCCAGCAGCTGAGCCGCCGCGACACCACCTGCCTGCTCATCTGCCTGATACTCGCCAGCTGAGAGCCGCGCGACACCTGCCTGCTCATCTGCCTGATACTCGCCAGCAGCTGAGCCGCGACACCTGCCTGCTCATCTGCCTGATAATCGCCAGCTGAGAGCCCGCGACACCTGCCTGCTCATCTGCCTGATACTCGCCAGCTGAGAGCCGCGACACCTGCCTGCTCATCTGCCTGACTCGCGCCAGCTGAGCCGCGCGACACCTGCCTGCTCATCTGCCTGATACTCGCCAGCTGAGCCGCCGCGACACACCTGCCTGCTCATCTGCCTGATACTCGCCAGCTGAGCCGACGCTGACACCTGCCTGCTCATCTGCTGATCTGCCAGCTGATACGCGCCAGCTGCTCATGAGCCGCGACACCTGCCTGCTCATCTGCTGATACTCGCCAGCTGAGCCGCCGCGACACCTGCCTGCTCATCTGCCTGATATCGCCAGCGGAGCCGCCGCGACACCTGCCTGCTCATCTGCCTGATACTCGCCAGCTGAGCCGCCGCGACACCTGCCTGCTCATCTGCCTGATACTCGCCAGCTGAGCCGCCACGACACCTGCCTGCTCATCTGCCTGATACTCGCCAGCGGAGCCCCCGCGACACCTGACACCTGCCTGCTCATCTGCCTGATAATCGCCAGCTGAGCCGCGACGACACCTGCCTGCTCATCTGCCTGATATACTCGCCAGCTGCTGAGCCGCGACACACCTGCCTGCTCATCTGCCTGATACTCGCCAGCTGAGCCGCCGACACCTGCCTGCCTGCTGCCATCTGCCTGATACCGCCAGCTGAGCCGCGCCGCGACACCTGCCTGCTCATCTGCCTGATACTCGCCATCTGCCTGACACCTGCCGCCATCTGCCTGAGCAGCTGAGCGCGACACCTGCCTGCTCATCTGCCTGATACTCGCCAGCTGAGAGAGCGACGACACCTGCCTGCTCATCTGCCTGATACTCGCCAGCTGAGCCGAGCCGCCGCTGACACCTGCCTGCTCATCTGCCTGATACTCGCCGCCAGCTGAGCCGCGCGACACCTGCCTGCTCATCTGCCTGATACTCGCCAGCTGAGCCGCCGCGACACCTGCCTGCTCATCTGCCTGATACTCGCCAGCTGAGCCGCGCGACACCTGCTGCTGCTCATCTGCCTGATACTCGCCAGCCTGAGCCGCCGCGACCTGCTGCCTGCTCATCTGCCTGATACTCGCCAGCTGAGCCGCGCGACACCTGCCTGCTCATCTGCCTGATACTCGCCAGCCAGCTGAGCCGCGCGACACCTGCCTGCTCATCTGCCTGATACTCCAGCTGCTGAGCGCGCGACACCTGCCTGCTCATCTGCCTGATAATCGCCAGCCGGAGCCGCCGCGACACCTGCCTGCTCATCTGCCTGATACTCGCCGCTGAGAGAGCCGACACCGCTGACACCTGCCTGCTCATCTGCCTGATATCGCCAGCCAGCTGAGCCGCGCGCGACACCTGCCTGCTCATCTGCCTGATAATCGCCAGCTGAGCCTGCGCGACACCTGCCTGCTCATCTGCCTGATACTCGCCAGCTGAGCCGCGACACACCTGCCTGCTCATCTGCCTGATACTCGCCAGCTGAGCCGCGACACCACCTGCCTGCTCATCTGCCTGATGATCGCCAGCTGAGCCGAGCCCGCGACACCTGCCTGCTCATCTGCCTGATATCGCCAGCTGAGCGCGACACCGCGACACCTGCCTGCTCATCTGCCTGATACTTCGCCAGCTGAGCCGCGCGACACCTGCCTGCTCATCTGCCTGATACTCGCCAGCTGAGCCGACGCGACACCTGCTCATGCCTGATATCTGCCTGATACTGCCGCCAGCTGAGCCGCCAGCTGACGACACCTGCCTGCTCATCTGCCTGATACTCGCCAGCTGAGCCGCGCGACACCTGCCTGCTCATCTGCCTGATATCGCCAGCTGAGCCGCGCGCGACACCTGCCTGCTCATCTGCCTGATACTCGCCAGCTGAGCCGCGCGACACCTGCCTGCTCATCTGCCTGATACTCGCCAGCTGAGCCGCGCGACACCTGCCTGCTCATCTGCCTGATACTCGCCAGCTGAGCCGCCGCGCGACACCTGCCTGCTCATCTGCCTGATACTCGCCAGCTGAGCCGCCGCGACACCTGCCTGCTCATCTGCCTGATACTCGCCAGCTGAGCCGCGCGACACCTGCCTGCTGCTCATCTGCCTGATAATCGCCGCCAGCTGAGCCGCCGCGACACCTGCCTGCTCATCTGCCTGATACTCGCCAGCTGAGAGCCGCGACGACACCTGCCTGCTCATCTGCCTGATAATCGCCAGCTGAGCCGCGCGACACCTGCCTGCTCATCTGCCTGATACTCGCCAGCTGAGCCGCGACACCTGCCTGCTCATCTGCCTGATGATACGCCAGCGGAGCTGAGCCGCGCGACACCTGCCTGCTCATCTGCCTGATATCGCCAGCTGAGCCGCGACACCTGCCTGCTCATCTGCCTGATAATCGCCAGCTGAGAGCCGCGCGACACCTGCCTGCTCATCTGCCTGATACTCGCCAGCTGAGCCCGCGACACACCTGCCTGCTCATCTGCCTGATACTCGCCAGCTGAGCCGACACCTGCCACCTGCCTGCTCATCTGCCTGATAATCGACAGCCAGCTGCCGCGCGACACCTGCCTGCTCATCTGCCTGATACTCGCCAGCTGAGCTGAGCCGCGCGACACCTGCCTGCTCATCTGCCTGATACTCGAGCAGCGGAGCCGCGCTGACACCTGCCTGCTCATCTGCCTGATACTCGCCAGCCGGAGCCGCCGCGACACACCTGCCTGCTCATCTGCCTGATACTCGCCAGCTGAGCCGAGCACACACTGCCTGCTCATCTGCTGATACTCAGCTGCTGATGACCTGCCTGCTCATCTGCTGCAGCCGGAGCCGCCGCGACACCTGCCTGCTCATCTGCCTGATACTCGCCAGCTGAGCCGCGCGACACCTGCCTGCTCATCTGCCTGATATCGCCAGCGGAGCCGCCGCGACACCCTGCCTGCTCATCTGCCTGATACTCGCCAGCTGAGCCGCGCCTGACACCTGCCTGCTCATCTGCTGATGATACTCGCCAGCTGAGCCGCCGCGCGACACCTGCCTGCTCATCTGCCTGATATCGCCAGCTGAGCCGCCGCGACACCTGCCTGCTCATCTGCCTGATACTCGCCAGCTGAGAGAGCGCGACACCTGCCTGCTCATCTGCCTGATACTCGCCAGCTGAGAGCGCGACACCTGCCTGCTCATCTGCCTGATACTCGCCAGCTGAGCCGCCGCGACACCTGCCTGCTCATCTGCCTGATACTCGCCAGCTGAGCCCGCGACGACACCTGCCTGCTCATCTGCCTGATAATCGCCAGCTGAGCCGCGACACCTGCCTGCTCATCTGCTGATAATCGCCAGCTGAGCCGCGCGCGACACCTGCCTGCTCATCTGCCTGATATCGCCAGCTGAGCCGCCCGCGACACCTGCCTGCTCATCTGCCTGATACTCGCCAGCTGAGCTGAGCCTGCCTGCTCATCTGCCTGACACCTGCCTGCTCATCTGCCTGATCATCGCCAGCCTGAGCTGAGCGACACACCCTGCCTGCTCATCTGCCTGATACTCGCCAGCTGAGCCGCGACGACACCTGCCTGCTCATCTGCCTGATATTCGCCAGCTGAGCCGCGCGACACCTGCCTGCTCATCTGCCTGATACTCGCCAGCTGAGCCGCCACGACACCTGCCTGCTCATCTGCCTGATACTCGCCAGCGGAGCCGCCGCCGCGACACCTGCCTGCTCATCTGCCTGATACTCGCCAGCGGAGAGCCGCCGACACCTGCCTGCTCATCTGCCTGATACTCGCCAGCGGAGCCGCCGACACACCTGCCTGCTCATCTGCCTGATACTCGCCAGCCGGAGCCGAGCCACCTGCTGACATCCTGCCTGCTCATCTGCCTGATACTGCCGCCAGCTGAGCAGCTGAGCCGACACCTGCCTGCTCATCTGCCTGATACTCGCCAGCTGAGCCGCCGCGACACCTGCCTGCTCATCTGCCTGATACTCGCCAGCTGAGCCGCGCCGACACCTGCCTGCTGCATCATCTGCCTGATACTCGCCAGCTGAGCCGCCGCGACACCTGCCTGCTCATCTGCCTGATATCGCCAGCTGAGCCGCCGCGACACCTGCCTGCTCATCTGCCTGATACTCGCCAGCTGGAGGAGCCGCGCGACACCTGCCTGCTCATCTGCCTGATACTCGCCGCCAGCTGAGCCGCGACGACACCTGCCTGCTCATCTGCCTGATACTCGCCAGCTGAGAGCCCACGACACCTGCCTGCTCATCTGCCTGATAATCGCCAGCTGAGCCGCCGCGACACCTGCCTGCTCATCTGCCTGATACTCGCGCCAGCTGAGCCGCCGCGACACCTGCCTGCTCATCTGCCTGATACTCGCCAGCTGAGCCGCCGCGACACCTGCCTGCTCATCTGCCTGATACTCGCCAGCTGAGCTGAGCCGCGACACGACCTGCCTGCATCTGCTCATCTGCCTGATACTCGCCAGCTGAGCTGCTGCCGACACTGAGCCCGCTGACACCTGCCTGCTCATCTGCCTGATACTCGCCGCCAGCTGAGCCGCGCGACACCTGCCTGCTCATCTGCCTGATACTCGCCAGCTGAGCCGCCGCGACACCTGCCTGCTCATCTGCCTGATACTCGCCAGCTGAGCCGCCGCGACACCTGCCTGCTCATCTGCCTGATACTCGCCAGCCAGCTGCCGCGCGACACCTGCCTGCTCATCTGCCTGATACTCGCCAGCTGAGCCGCGCGCGACACCTGCCTGCTCATCTGCCTGATATCGCCAGCTGAGCCGACACCTGCGACACCTGCCTGCTCATCTGCCTGATACTCGCCAGCTGAGCCCGCCGCGACACCTGCCTGCTCATCTGCCTGATACTCGCCAGCGGAGCCGCCGCGACACCTGCCTGCTCATCTGCCTGATACTCGCCAGCGGAGCCCCGCGACACCTGCCTGCTGCCTGCTCATCTGCCTGATACTCGCCAGCTGAGCCGCGCGACACCTGCCTGCTCATCTGCTGATGATACGCCGCCAGCTGAGCCGCGACACCTGCCTGCTGCATCATCTGCCTGATACTCGCCAGCGGAGCCGCGCGACACCTGCCTGCTCATCTGCCTGATACTCGCCAGCTGAGCGCGCACGACACCTGCCTGCTCATCTGCCTGATACTCGCCAGCGGAGCCGCGCACCTGCCTGCTCATCTGCCTGATATCGCCAGCCAGCTGAGCCGCCGCGACACCTGCCTGCTCATCTGCCTGATACTCGCCAGCTGAGCCGCCGCGACACCTGCCTGCTCATCTGCCTGATACTCGCCAGCCGGAGCTGCCTGACACCTGCCTGCTCATCTGCCTGATACTCGCCAGCTGAGCCGCGACACCTGCCTGCTCATCTGCCTGATACTCGCCAGCTGAGCCGCCGCGACACCTGCCTGCTCATCTGCCTGATACTCGCCAGCTGAGCCGCGCGACACCTGCCTGCTCATCTGCCTGATACTCGCCAGCTGAGCCGCGACACCTGCCTGCTCATCTGCCTGATAATCGCCAGCTGAGCCGCGCGACACCTGCCTGCTCATCTGCCTGATACGCGCAGCTGAGCCGCCGCGACGACACCTGCCTGCTCATCTGCCTGATACTCGCCAGCTGAGCCGCGCGCGACACCTGCCTGCTCATCTGCCTGATACTCGCCAGCTGAGGCCTGCTCATCTGCCTGATACTGCCGCCAGCTGAGCCGCCAGCTGCTGACACCTGCCTGCTCATCTGCCTGATACGCCGCCAGCTGAGCCGCCGCGACACCTGCCTGCTCATCTGCTGATACTCGCCAGCTGAGCCGAGCCGCGACACCTGCCTGCTCATCTGCCTGATATCGCCAGCTGAGCGCGCGCGACACCTGCCTGCTCATCTCTGCCTGATATTCGCCAGCTGAGCCGCGACACCTGCTGCCTGCTCATCTGCCTGATACTCGCCAGCGGAGCCGCGACACCTGCTGCCTGCTCATCTGCATAATCGCCAGCTGAGCCGCGCGACACCTGCCTGCTCATCTGCCTGATATCGCCAGCTGAGCCGCGCGACACCTGCCTGCTCATCTGCCTGATACTCGCCAGCTGAGCCGCGCGACACCTGCCTGCTCATCTGCCTGATACTCGCCAGCTGAGCCGCGCCGACACCTGCCTGCTCATCTGCCTGATAATCGCCAGCTGAGCCGCCCGCGACACCTGCCTGCTCATCTGCCTGATACTCGCCAGCTGAGCCGCGCGACACCTGCCTGCTCATCCGCCTGAT
>NW_027218999.1:0-9690 GCF_027580195.1 Bos mutus
TACATCAGATTTTCATTCATGTCATTTTTTTTTTTATAACAACACAAAGTTTCTCCTTATTTTTTTTCAAGAAAGGAACCAAAGCTCAGTGAAAAGTCAGGGCCATGTTGGCACTGTTAGAAATGCCGCCTACAGGGTTTGGTAGCCCTGTGGTCAGTGTTCCCATTCTCAGCAGTCCCTCCAGACAAGCCCCCGGTCCTGACAGAGAAGAGCAGGTGACTTATGCTCAACATAAAAGTGCCCTTTTCAGCGCCAGGCAGGGCCACTTTAATTTCCCTGACTATATAACTGCTGTGTATTTTCCCATATTTGTTGACAGATCAATGAAAGAATGCTCTAAGACATGATCAATATTCAGTGCAGCCTTCAAACTGATTCGGTTTCAGCCTTGCACACAGTTAAACATTCAGCAAAGTTCCACATGTCAAGATAAAAGATAATGAAGAAATGACATTTTTTCACCTGAAAAAAAAAAATACTGCTATTGGATAACTTGTGAGATACAATATCTCTGTAAGTTAAGGAGGGATTTTTTGTTTTTATTTTAAGACTATATAAACACTTTTTCAGTATATCTGAAACATGATTGATTAATGAATTAATTTTCCCTGAGACGATGTGATTACTGGCAAAGAGGATATTCTCATCCTGAATCCAGTTTGAAGGCAGACTGCTGTTGGAGTGGACTGAGTTTTTCACCTGCTCCAAGAAACTAGGAAAAAGTATCACCCCCTCCCAAAGCAGGAACATCTCCCCACTCCTCTGCTCATGAGCAGAAATGTGGAGCCACTTGGGTCAGTGCTCTGCATCTCCGCTACAATTGGGCCCATTGCACAGAGTTTACCCTCTGCATCTCTGCAGGCTGAACTCTTGTCTGCAACTTCGGGGCCAGACTTTCTGTAAGGACAGTGGGGGACACAGAAGGAGAAAAGAGATACATGTTTTATTTCTGGGCAGTCTAGGAGATGTGGCATAAACACTGAATCATTGTCATTTAAAAATTTATAGGCATAACTATAAAAATGCAGAATTTAATAGTTATAATGGCTTTAATATTCCTGGAGGATGTAGTCCCCATTCTTATTTAACAGGGGGGATGTCTGAAGACTCCCCTGAAGGTAAACACACATTTCCTCCAAACAACCTAGAGTCCTACACACTGGGTGTTGGACACCTGAGCACTGGGGCTTCGACAAACAGGGCATAGGAAGGGAGAGGGAGATGAAAAAACAAAACTAAATCTGAACAGTGAAAGGAAAGTATCCAAGCAGGTTTTGTTCCCCTGGATATAACTGTGTCAGCCCTCTACTTCCTGTCTGATCCCTCATTCCACATCTCTGGGTCCAGGCTAGTGGGACAACAGACAGGGCAGAGGATTTTTTTTTTTTTTTTATCCTGCTCCTCAGTCAACTGAAAGCAGTTTGAGATAGGAATCATGTCTGGTTTAGGTTTCCATGTTGTAGACAACTCTGTAAGTTTCCAGAATGAATGCTGGAGCCTAGGGATTCCTGAACATGCACAAAAGTTTAAGAGAACCTCAGTGATCCACTGAGCCAGAGAGTCCTGCCAGCATGATAACTTGACTCAAGACCCTAATTTTAGGGGGAACTTTGGTCCAGGGGATAGGACTCTGCACTCCCAATGCCGGGGCCTGAGTTTGATCCTTGATCAGGGAACTAGATCTCACAAGCCAAAATTAAGACCGGCACAGCCAAAAACAAAAACAAAACAGAACAGCTCAGCAAACAGTCGTGCATTAAAAAAATACCCTAATTTTAGAAAAACAGGTCATTTTGACTGTTGAGAAATTCTATGTCCATTAACAGGTATCATTTGAAGAAGATTGCTCTTGTGTTCAACTGACTTGGTCATTGCCATTTAGAAACATTTATTTTTAATTGGAAGACAATTGGAAAGCTACAGGTAAAAGGATGACACTAGAACCCTTCCCAACACCGAACACAAAATAAACTCAAAATGGATTAATGACTTAAATGAAGGCCAGAATCCATAAAACTCTTAGAGGAAAACATAGGCAGTACACTCTTTGACATACATCACAGCATGATCCTCTTTGACCCACCTCCTAGAGTATTGGAAATAAAAACAAAAATAAACAAATCGGACTTAATTCAACTAAAAGTCACAGCATTGTTCCTGGGTTGACAGCACTGCCCTGAGAGCCTGTGTCAGGCAACCTCCCAGCTGTCTGAAGCCGCAGCGTTGCCATGCCTTAGAATGGTTTATGTCAGCAAAGAACAATGTTTTGACTTCTCACCATAATACAGTCTTACTTTGCATAAGGTAAACCCAACCCTAGAGAAAACAAGCTATGAAATGACCGCTTAAATCTTCTTCTGGGTTCACTTCACTAGCCCAGATAATTGCACAGGAAACCAGACCAATGGGCTGACAGACACTGAGCAAACAGTTCTTTCCACAGAGATTCCTGAATCCTTAATAAAACAAACAAACAGAAGACAGAGGAACACCACGTACACGTGCCTCTGGAATGAAGAGTGCCTGGCTAACATATTAAGCATCTAAACTTGACATTCTAAAAAAATACTTAGTTGAGTTAAAACAACTATGTGACAAGAAGGGAAAATAGTGATTGTGTTTCAAGAACCAGGTTACCTAAGTAAGGTCACCTGTCCCTCATGAGGCTAAAGGTGTAAGGTTGCTGTCATCCAAGGATGGTCCAACTCCCCCCCTCCACTCTCCCCCCAACCCCTGCCTTGCGCTTTCTCTCTCTCTCTCTTTTTGTCAACATTCCTCCTCTCTGGTACAGAGGTCCACAATTTTTAGGTATTTCAGGATCTCCGTTCTCCTATTCTGTCTCAATCCCACAATGAGACAGCTGCACTATTTTTGGTAAATCCCTCATGCACTGGTGCCTGGAAGCTGCCTCCATGAAGTAAGCTGGGCAATGTTAGTGCTCATCTCATCTGTTTTCCTTATCTCTGTGCTACCTGATGTTCAAGGTCCAAAAATAGTTTTCCAATTGGAAGATCAACTCTACCATTATCAGTGAAAAAGAAGTCACGTATTTTACTTTTATTGTATTTTACAAATCTGTCATTCCATGATAAATCAGGATAATAACCTTATCACTTAACTACACATTATTTGACACCTGCCTTAGATAAAATTTTCTCCATGGCATGTTGACAGAGTCAACATGAATATAACTACTTCAGAGAAATGACTTGGGTTGAGAGGAGAAACACTTTCCATACAGAGGATCCTTCTCTGACCCATGGGAATCTTGGAGACACATGCAAGGAAGAAACCTCTGACTATTCCATCTAGAAATTGTAACTGGGGTTTCTTGAGAAGCTAGAGATACCTGTACCATGCAAAAAATTATGGAAGTAATAATAGAATATTTCCCTAAGCACGCTTATGTTTAGGACTCTCTTCTTAGGGTCCTGTCCCATTCTCCTGTATGTACCCCACAAGCTATTATCAGGAGGAATAGGTCAGACCGCACTGTGGTGCAATTTTCACGATCACCACCAGAGGGCGGGGCTTCCTTCAGATGCGGTTGCTCATTGTATTCAGGAGCTGGTTTCACTTGCCTGCTTTGTAGCCACAAGACAGAATATTGCTGCAGTACAGAAAGGGGCTCTCAGTTTCTGAGCGAGGAGCTTCTGTAACATCCAGATGGAGACTAGATTTGTTAGACTGGTGTATTCCAGGGAACAAGGATCGTTTTCTTTTGCGAACATGCATTCTGCCACTCACTCAGTTCTTCTGATCATCTTAATATTCAGTAAGTAACATTTTATTCTAAATGTTAATGATTTTTCACTTTCTTATAATTATAGGTAAGTTTTATTTTTCTTCTCTGACTGAAAACTCTCCTCCTGTACATTTCTACGATAACAAAGTGATTCTCTTCCAGGAGGGACCAATGGTGACTCAGTGAACCAGACAGAAGGCCCAGTGACTGTCTCAGAGGGGGCTCTCCTGACCCTGAACTGCACTTACCAGACTGCATATTCAGATCCCTATCTTTTCTGGTACATCCAGCATCTCAACAAAGCTCCTCAACTCCTCCTGAAGGGCTTAACAGCAGACAAGAAGGTAGAACATGAAGGTTTTCAGGCCACTCTTGTTAAGAGTGACAGCTCCTTCCACCTGCAGAAACAGGCAGTGCAAGCATCAGACTCGGCTGTGTACTACTGTGCTCTGAGTGACACAGTGAGAGAGGGCTGCGGGGGAGCTGAACACAAACCCAGAGTGCAGATGGGGCTCTGGCTGTGGGCAGCCCTGAAAAAGGGTGTTGTTTCTCTCTCCAGAGGTATTGTCAAAGCACTTCCAGGTCTGCTCCTCAGAGCCAAGGACCTAGGAATTCTTGGGTTGCCCTACAGAGAGGAATCTGGAGCAGGACAGTGCAAAAAGGAACCTAAGAGCTTTTCTCCAGAAATGCCTGTTTTCAGCCCATCCACATCCCCCCAGATAGAATCCCTTAAAGTGACATTAACTCTTCAATGACAATTCAGATTATATATGCTGAAATATTTCACAATGTGTTAAGGAAAATTCCAGGGCACATTGTTGATGGATGACTGTGTGACCTGGAAGCTAGTCTCTGGTTTTTAAAATTCAGGCCAAGATTGTGTATCCTGCTGAGTTTCACCTGCAGACACTCCATCTTCAGTGACTGGAGCTTTATTCTCTCTTTCCTTGACTTTTCCATCCCTTCTGGTTGCTCCAGAAATGCTGCTGCCTAAGTAAGTTCAGGAGGAGAGTTTCTGAGAAGATATTCCTTCTGTCAAGGGCCCTGTGGATCAGAGCAGCCCACTCTGTAAATATCGCAGGTGTTGTGTGTATTGTTTGTATTCAAACTGGGTACAGGATATTCTCTTTGCTAGTAACCTCATCTCAGGGAAATGAATGCCAAAGAATGTTCAAATTACCATACAATTGCACTCATTTCACATGTTAGCAAGATTATGCTCAAAATCCTTCAAGCTATGCTTCAGCAGTACGTGAACCAAGAACTTCAGATGTACAAGCTGAGTTTAGAAAAGGCAGAGGAACCAGAGATCAAATTACCAACACTGGCTGGATCACATAAAAAAGCAAGGGAATTAAAAAAAAAATCTACTTTTTTTCATTGACTATGCTAAAGCCTTTGACTGTGTGGATCACAACAAACTGTGGAAAATTCTTAAAGAGATGGGAATACCCAAGAAACCTGTATGCAGGACAAGAAGCAAGAGTTAGTACTGGACATGGAACAATGGACTGGTTCAAATTTGGAAAAAGAGTACTCAAGGCTATATATTGTCACCCTGCTTATTTAACTTATATGCAGAGAGTACATCATGTGAAATGCAGGGCTGGATGACTCATAAGCTGGAATCAAGATTGCCAGGAGAAATATCAACAACCTCTGATATCAGATGATTTCTGATGGCAGAAAGAAAGAAATCTAAAGAACCTCTTGATGCAGGTGAAAGAGGAGCATCAAAGTCTTTCCAATGATTAAAACTCAACATTAAAAAATCTAAGATTATGGCATCTGGTCCCTTCACAAAGAAATCCCAAATAGATGGGAAAATGAGGGGAAACAGTGACAGATTTAATTTTCTTGGGCTTCAAAATCACTGGGCAAATGGTGACTGTGGCCAGCTGGAAAAGTTTTCCAAAAGAAACTTTAACAATTGGAAGAAAACTATGATCAGCCTAGATTAGAAAAGCAGAGACATTATTTTACCCACAAAGGTCCATATAGTCAGAGCTATGGTTTTCCCAGTAATCATGTATGGATGTGAGAGTTGGACCAAAAAGAAGGAAAAAGTGACAAACAATGACAGATTTTATTTTTTGGTGTTCCAAACTCACTGCAGAGTGGTGACTGCAGCCATGAAATTAAAAGACACCTGATCCTTGGAATCAATCCTGACAAACCTAGACAGTGATTAAAAAGCAGAGACATTAGTTCCAATACAAAGGTCCCCTATAGTCAGAGCTATGGTTTACCAGTAATCATGTATGGATGGAAAGAGTTGGACCATAAAGAAGGCTAGGTGACAATCTTGAATCTGGAATTTGATGGCATTACCACCAGTGGAATAAAACCTTTAGAATACTGAAACTGAAGCTCCAATTCTTTGGCCACCTGATTGTAAAGAACCGATTCACTGCAGAAGACCTGATGATATTTAAAGATTGAGGCAAGATCCAGAAGAAGGTGACAGAGGATAAGATGGTTGGATGGCATCACTTGACTCAATGGACATGAGTTTGAGCAAAGGGATGGAGAAAGTCAAGAAAAGGACAATAAAGCCGGATGTGCTGCAGTTCCTGGGGTCGTAAAGAGTCAGACATGATCTAGGGACTGAACAACAGCAAAAGCAGGGAAAATTAATTCATCATATTTCAGACACATGGGAGAAGTATTTATGTACTCTTACAATAAGCTATCTTGGCAGTGGAGTGGGCTTTTCACCTGCTCAAGAGACTAGGAGAAATTACCACCCACTCACCAAGCAGGAACATCTCCACACTCCTCTGCTCATGAGCAGGAATGTGGAGCCACTTTGGTCACTCTCTGCGTCTCTGCTACAATCGCTCCCATTGCACAGAGAGTCCCCTCATCTTTTCAGGCTGAACTCCTGTCTGCAACTTCTGAGAGCAGACTTTCTGGAAGGACAGTGGTGGGCACAGCAGGTGGGAAGAGATGTATGTTTTACTGCTGGGCAGTCTGTGAGATGTGGCCAGGATACTGAATCATTGTCATTTCATAATTTATAGGCATGTGTGTATTGTGTCTGGTGCTCAGTTGCTAAGTGGCGTCTGACTCTTTGCAATCCTGTGGACTGTAGCCTGCCAGGCTCCTCTGTCCATGGAATTTTCCAGGCAGAATACTGGAGTGGGTTGCTGTTTTCTCCTCCAGGGGATCTTCCTGACCCAGGGATTGAACCCTCATCTCCTCAATTGGCAGGCAGATTTTTTACTGATGAGCTACTGGGGAAACCCAATTTATAGACAGAACTACTTAAATGCAGAGTTTAATAGTTATAGTAGTTTTATGGTCTTGGCAGATGTAGTCACCATCATCACTTAGGGTGAATCTGGACACCCACCTGAAGGTAAGCACTGCCTTCCTCCCTAACATCCTAGAGTCCTGCACACTGGGTGCTGGCCACCTGAGCACTGGGGGTTCACATCTTAATAAAGAGGCCACAGAAATGGAGAGGGAGATGAAAGAACAAAAATAAATCTTAATGGGGGGGAAAAAAGTATTCTAGCAGGTTTTATTCCCCTGGTGGTAACTGCATCAGTTCTCTACTTCCAGTCTGATCCCTCATTTCACGTACTGGGGTCCAGGCTAGTGGGAGTACAGACAGGGCATAGGATTTTTTTTTTTTTTTTTTTTTGCTTACCTGCTTCTCAATCAACTGAAAGCAATTTGAGATAGGAATTGTATCTGATTTTGTTTCCACATTGCAGACAACCCTGTAAATTTCCAGAATGAATGCTGGAAGCTAGGGATTACTGAAAATGCACAAGAGTTTAAGAGAATCTAGGTGATCTGCTGAGCCAGAGAGTCCTGCCAGCATGATAACTTCAACTCAAGATTCTAATTTTAGGTGGAGGGTTGGTTCAGTGAGTAGGACTCTGCACTCACATTGCAGGAGGCCCAGGTTCGATCCCTGGTCAGGGAACTAGATCCCACAAGCCTAAACTAAGACCTGGTGCAGACAAAAAACAAACAAAAAGAACAGCTCAGCAAACAGATGTGCATTAAAAATGATCCCAGTTTTGGTAAGAACTAACAAAATTCATTTTAACTGGTGAGAAAATCTCTGTAGGTGAAAAAGGCACATTTGAAGAAGACTGTTCTTGAGTTCAACTGACTTAGTCACAGCCATTGTTACTGGATTGACAACGCTGCCCTGAGAGCCCGTGTAAGGCAACCTCACAGCTGTCTGCAGCCACACGTTCCCATGCCTTAAAATGGTTTATGTCAGCAAAGAACAATGGCAACAATTCTTACCATAATATAGTCAGACTTTGCATAAAATAAACCCAATCCTAGAGAAAAGAACAAGCTATGAAATGACCCCATTAAATCTTCTGCTGGGTTCACTTCACTGGCACAAATAATTGCACAAGAAACTATGACAAACAGGCTGACAGACACTGAGCCAACAGTTCTTTCCATTGAGATCCCTGAATCCCTAAGAAAACAAACAAACAAACAGAAGACAGATCAATACCCACACATGCGCCTCAGAAATGAAGAGTGCCTGGCTAATATACTAACCATCTAAACCTGACATTCTAAAAAAGATACTTAGTTGAATTAAAGCAAGAATGTGACAAGAGGTAAAAAGACGTTTCAAGAACCAGGTTACCTAAGTAAGGTCTCATGAGGCTAGAGGTGTAAGGTGGCTTGTCATCCAAGTAGGGTCCAGGGCCCCAAAGGAGGCCCCTTCAGGGAGGTTTACCAAACTCATGGAGTCTTCTCTCTTTAGTTACAGATCAGTACTCAGTCCAAGATTCACAGTGACGCCTCCCCCCACCTCTTTGCCCTCATCTCTCTCCCTCTCTCTCTTTTGCCCACATCCCTCCTCTCTGGTACACTGGTCCACAAATTTCTAGGTTCCTCAGGATCCCCAAAATATTATTCCATCTCACAGTGAGACAGTTGGGCCATTTTTGTTAAATCCCTCATGCACTGGTGCCTAGAAGCTGCCTCCGTGAAGAGAGCTGGGTGATGTCCTGGCTCATCTCACCTGTTTTCCTTATCTCTGTGCCACCTGATGTCCAAGATCCACAACTTGTTTCATATATTTTGCCCAGTTTTCTAGTTGGAAGGTCAACTCTACCTTTATCAGTAAAAAGAAGTAACAGCAATTTATTTTTTAATTTTACAAATATGTCATTTTATGATGGATAGGGGTAATAACCTGCTCATTCAACCACACATTAGATGAGATCTGCCTTAAATGATCTGGTGGCTCAGATGTGTAAAGAGTCCACCTGCAATGCAGGAGATGCAGGAGACTCTGGCTCAATCCCCTGTGTTGGGAAGATCCCCTGGAGGAGGGCATGGCAAGCCACTCTAGTATTCTTGCCTGGAAATCCCATGGACAGAGGAGCCTGGCAGGCTATAGTCTCTAGGGCCACAAGAGTCAGACACGACTGAGCAGCTGAGCAGAGCACACGGCACAGGGGTAGTTACTGCTCACTCAGCTGCACATTATTTGAGACCTGACTGAGATAATGTTTCCAACATTATGCAACATTCCAACATTCCAGCAGCATGTGGGCTGTGTCTTGGGGATGAATAGAGTGAATTCAGGTGAAGGTCTAGGGAGAGGAGGGAGTGCTTTCCATGCAGAGGGGCCTTTCCTGACCCATGGGAATCATGGAGACATATGGAAAGAAGAAACCCTCTGACCATTCCTCCTAAAAATTGTTAACTGGCATTATTTGCAAAGCTAGAGATACCATACCACACAGAAAATGATGGATGTAATAATGGGATGTTTCCCAAAGCATGTTTGTGTTTAGGGCTCTCCTCTTAGAGTCCTGCCCCAGTCTCCTGTGTGTACCCCACAAACTATCATCAGGAGGACTAGGTCAGGAGCAGGTCAGGATGAGGACAGTGAAAAAGCTGGCTTTAAACTAAGCATTCAAAAACTAAGATCATGGCATCCCGTCCCA
>NW_027219000.1:0-11721 GCF_027580195.1 Bos mutus
AAATCCCACGGATAGAGGAGCCTTGTAGGCTGCAGTCCATGGGGTCACTAGGAGTTGGACACGACTGAGCGACTTCACTTTCACTTTTCAGCTTCATGCATTGGAGAAGGAATTGGCAACCCACTCCAGTAGGTTGGAGAATCCCAGGAACAGTGGAGCCTGGTGAGCTGCTGTCTATGGGGTCGCACACGACTGAAGCGACTTAGCAGCAGCTAGTCAGTAGGGACTAGTGAGGGGTCCGCTTCTCTGTTTAATATGTTACCGCACACCCGAGGCCAGGGGCCGTGGCTGGGAGGACCAACCCCACATCCAAGGAGCGGTGGCTGCATGGGCGCAGGAGGGCTTAGAGGAGCTATCCCACGTTGAAGGTCAGGAAGGGCGGTGGTGAGGAGATACCCTTTGTCCAAGGTAACGAGCAGTGGCTGAACTTTGCTGGAGCAGCCATGAAGAGAGGTAAGAGAAACCCAAGTAAGACGGTAGGTGTTGCAAGAGGGCATCAGAGGGCAGACACACTGAAACCATACTCACAGGAAAGTAGTCAATCTAATCACACTAGGACCACAGCCTTGTCTAATTCAATGAAACTAAGCCATGCCCGTGGGGCAACCCAAGACAGGCAGGTCATAAGGGAGAGATCTGACAGAATGTGGTCCACTGGAGAAGGGAATGGCAAACCACTTCAGTATTCTTGCCTTGAGAACCCCATGAAAAGTATGAAAAGGCAAGATGATAGGATACTGAAAGAGGAACTCCCCAGGTCAGTAGGTGCCCAATATACTACTGGAGATCAGTGGAGAAATAACTCCAGAAAGAATGAAGGGAAGGAGCCAAAGCAAAAAAATACCCAGCTGTGGATGTGACTGGTGACAGAAGCAAGGATCAATGCTGTAAAGAGCAATATTGCATAGGAACCTGGAATGTCAGGTCCATGAATCAAGGCAAATTGGAAGTGGTCAATCGGGAGATGGCAAGAGTGAATGTTGACATTCTAGGAATCAGCGAACTGAAATGGACTGGAATGGGTGAATTTAACTCAGATGACCATTATATCTACTACTGTGAGCAGGAATCCCTCAGAAGAAATGAAGTAGCCATCATGGTCAACAAAAGAGTCCAAAATGCAGCACTTGGATGCAATCTCACAAACGACAGAATGATCTCTGTTCGTTTCCAAGGCAAACCATTCAATATCACAGTAATCCAAGTCCATGCCCCAACCAGTAACGCTGAAGAAGCTGAAGTTGAACGGTTCTATGAAGACCCACAAGACCTTTTAGAACTAACATCCAAAAAAGATGTCCTTTTCATTATAGGGGACTGGAATGCAAAAGTAGGAAGTCAAGGAACACCTAGATTAATAGGTAAATTTGGCCTTTGAGTACAGAATGGAGCGGGACAAAGGCTAATAGAGTTTTGCCAAGAAAATGCACTGGTCATAGCAAACACCCTCTTCCAACAACACAAGAGAAGACTCTACACATGGACATCACCAGGTGGTCAACACCGAAATCAGATTGATTATATTCTTTGAAGCCAAAGATGGAGAAGTTCTATACAGTCAGCCAAAAGAAGACTGGGAGCTGACTGTGGCTCAGACCACGAACTCCTTATTGCCAAATTCAGACTGATATTGAAGAAAGTAGGGAATACCACTAGACCATTCAGGTATGACCTAAATCAAATCGCTTATGATTATACAGAAGAAGTGAGAAATAGATTTAAGGGCCTAGATCTGACAGAAAGAGTGCCTGAGGAACTATGGATGGAGGTTCGTGACATTGTACAGGAGACAAGGATCAAGACCATCCCCGTGGAAAAGAAATGCAGCAAAGTAAAATGGCTGTCTGAGGAGGCCTTACAAATAGCTGTGAAAAGAAGAGAAGTGAAAAGCAAAGGAGAAAAGGAAAGATATAAGCACCTGAATGCAGAGTTCCAAAGAATAGCAAGGACAGATAAGAAAGCCTTCCTCAGCAATCAATGCAAAGAAATAGAGGAAAACAACAGAATGGGAAAGACTAGAGATCTCTTCAAGAAAATTAGAGATACTAAGGGAACATTTCATGGAAAGATGGGCTGGATAAAGGACAGAAATGGTATGGACCTAACAGAAGCAGAAGATATTAAGAAGAGGTGGCAAGAATACACAGAAGAACTGTACAAAAAAGAGCTTCATGACCCAGATAATCACGATGGCCTGATCACTCACCTAGAGCCAGACATGCTGGAATGTGAAGTCAAGTGGGCCTTAGAAAGCATCAGTATGAACAAAGCTAGTGGAGTTGATGGAATTCCAGTTGAGCCGTTTCAAATCCTGAAAGATGATGCTGTGAAAGTGCTGCACTCAACATGCCAGCAAATTTGGAAAACTCAGCAGTGGCCACAGGACTCGAAAAGGTCAGTTTTCATTTCAGTGCCAAAGTAAGGCAATGCCAAAGAATGCTCAAACTACCGCACAATTGCATTCATCTCACATGCTAGTAAAGTAATGGTCAAAATTCCCCAAGCCAGGCTTAAGCAATACGTGAACCGTGAACTTCCAGATGTCAGGCTGGTTTTAGAAAAGGCAGAGGAACCAGAGATCAAATTGCTGGATCATGGAAAAAGCAAGAGAGTTCCAGAAAAACATCTATTTCTGCTTTATTGACTACGCCAAAGCCTTTGACTCTGTGGATCACAATAAACTGTGGAAAATTCTGAAAGAGATGGGAATACCAGACCACCTGACCTGCCTCTTGAGAAACCTGTATGCAGGTCAGGAAGCAACAGTTAGAACTGGACATGGAACAACAGACTGGTTCCAAAAAGGAAAAGGAGTACGTCAGGGCTGTATATTGTCACCCTGCTTATTTAACTTCTATGCAGAGTACATCATGAGAAACTCTGGGCTGGAAGAATCACAAGCTGGAATCAAGATTGCTGGGAGGAATATCAATAACCTCAGATATGCAGATGACACCACCCTTAGGGCAGAAAGTGAAGAGGAACTAAAAAGACTCTTGATGAAAGTGAAAGAGGAGAGTGGAAAAGTTGGCTTAAAGCTCAACATTCAGAAAACTAAAATCATGGCATCTGGTCCCATCACTTCATGGGAAATAGATGGGGAAACAGTAGAAACAGTGTCAGACTTATTTTTTGGGACTCCAATATCACTGCAGATGGTGACTGCAGCCATGAAATTAAAAGACGCTTACTCCTTGGAAGGAAAGTTATGACCAACCTAGATAGCATATTGAAAAGCAGAGACATTATTTTGCCAACAAATGTCCGTCTAGTCAAGGCTATGGTTTTTCCAGTGGTCATGTATGGATGTGAGTGTTGGACTGTGAAGAAGGCTGAGCGCCAAAGAATTGATGCTTTTGAACTGTGGTGTTGGAGAAGACTCTTGAGAGTCCCTTGGACTGCAAGGAGATCCAACCAGTCCATTCTAAAGGAGATCAGCCATGGGTGTTCTTTGGAAGGAATGATGCTAAAGTTGAAGCTCCAGTACTTTGGCCACCTCATGCGAAGAGTTGACTCATTGGAAAAGACTGATGCTGGGAGGGGTTGGGGGCAGGAGGAGACGGGGATGACAGAGGATGAGATGGCTGGATGGCATCACTGACTCAATGGATGTGAGTCTGAGTGAACTCCGGGAGTTGGTGATGGACAGGGGAGGCCTGGCGTGCTGCGATTCATGGGGTCGCAAAGAGTCAGACACAACTGAGCGACTGAACTGAACTGAAGTGAGTTTGAGTAGCAGATGTAAGATGTGGACCTAGTGTGATTACAAAAGGACACCAGGGTGTCAGGAGATGAAAGTTCCAGTTCAGATGGCCTCATTTGCTCTTTTGTGGAATAAGATTAAGATTTCATTTCATCTTACATTGGAACCATTGGGGGATTTCTGGGCATGAATGACCGTGTCAGATGAATTAGTCTCAGAACTCCATGAATATGAGACTGACTACAGTGGATGAGCCCCTTCTGGAACTGTGGATAATTGATGAGGAATAAGGAGCCCAATGGAGTCTATCCTTTGAAATATTTGTTTCATTCAGATCAAACCTTTAGATGGTTCAGAAAGATGGTTCAGTGCAGTCGCTTGGTCATGTCCGACTCTTTGAGACCCCATGAATCGCAGCACGCCAGGCATCCCTGTCCATCACCAACTCCCGTCGTTCACTCAAACTCATGTCCATCGAGGCGGTGATGCCATTCAGCCATCTCATCCTCTATCATCCCCTTCTTCTCCTGCCCCAAATCGCTCCCAGCATCAGAGTCTTTTCCAATTTGAGTCAACTCTTCCCATGAGGTGGCCAAAGTATTGGAGTTTCAGCTTCAGGATCAGTCCTTCCAATGAACACCCAGGACTGGTCTCTTTAGGATGGACTGGTTAGATCTCCTTGCAGTCCAAGGGACTCTCAAGACTCTTCTCCAACACCACAGTTCAAAAGCATCAATTCTTTGGCGCTCAGCCTTCTTCACAGTCCAACTCTCACATCCATACATGACCACAGGAAAAACCAAAGCCTTGACTAGACGAACCTTTGTTGGCAAAGTAATGTCTCTGCTTTTGGATATGCTATCTAGGTTGGTCATAACTTTCCTTCCAAGGAGTAAGCGTCTTTTAATTTCATGGCTGAAATCACCATCTGCAGTGATTTTGGAGCCCCCCAAAATAAAGTCTGACACTGTTTCCACTGTTTCCTCATCTATTTCCCATGAAGTGATGGGACCAGATGCCATGATTTTAGTTTTCTGAATGTTGAGCTTTAAGCCAACATTTTCACTCTCCTCTTTCACTTTCATCAAGAGGCTTTTTAGTTCCTCTTCACTTTATGCCATAAGGGTGGTGTCATCTGCATATCTGAGGTTATTGATATTCCTCCCGGCAATCTTGATTCCAACTTGGCTTCCTCCAGCCCAGCGTTTCTCATGATGTACTCTGCATAGAAGTTAAATAAGCAGGGTGACAATATACACCCTTGACGAACTCATTTGCCTATTTGGAACCAGTCTGTTGTTCCATGTCCAGTTCTAACTGTTGCTTCCTGACCTGCATATAGGTTTCTCAAGAGGCAGGTCGGTTGGTCTGGTATTCCCATCCTTTGAAGAATTTTCCACAGTTTATTGTGAACCACACAGTTAAAGGCTTAGGCATAGTCAATAAAGCAGAAATAAATATTTTTCTGGAACTCTCTTGCTTTTTCCATGATCCAGCGGATGTTGGCAATTTGATCTCTGGTTCCTCTGCCTTTTCTAAAACCAGCCTGAACATCTGGAAGTTCACGATTCATGTATTGCTGAAGCCTGGCTTGGAGAATTTTGGGCATTTCCTCACTAGAGTGTGAGATGTGTGCAATTGTGTGGTAGTTTGAGCATTCTTTGGCATTGCCTTACTTTGGCACTGAAATGAAAACTGACCTTTTCGAGTCCTGTGGCCACTGCTGAGTTTTCCAAATGTGCTGGCATGTTGAGTGCAGCACTTTCACAGCATCATTTCCAGGATTTGAAATAGCTCAACTGGAATTCCATCAACTCCACTAGCTTTGTTCATACTGATGCTTTCTAAGGCCCACTTGACTTCACATTCCAGCATTTCTGGCTCTAGGTGAGTGATCAGACCATCGTGATTATCTGGGTCGTGAAGCTCTTTATTGTACAGTTCTTCTGTGTATTCTTGCCACCTCTTCTTAATATCTTCTGCTTCTGTTAGGTCCATAGCATTTCTGTCCTTTATTCAGCACATCTTTGCATGAAATGTTCCCTTAGTATCTCCACTTTTCTTGAAGAGATTTCTAGTCTTTCCCATTCTGTTGTTTTCCTCTATTTTTTTGCATTGATTGCTGAGGAAGGCTTTCTTATCTGTCCTTGCTATTCTTTGGATGTGTGCATTCAGGTGCTTATATCTTTCCTTTTTTCCTTTGCTTTTCGCTTCTCTTCTTTTCACAGCTATTTGTAAGGCCTCCTCAGACAGCCTTTTTACTTTTTTGCATTTCTTGTCCACTGGAATGGTCTTGATCCCTGTCTCCTGTACAATGTCACGAACCTCCATCCATAGCTCATCAGGCACTCTATCTATCAGATTTAGCCCCTTAAATCTATTTCTCACTTCCACTGTATAATCATAAGTGATTTGATTTACGTCATACCTCTTTTTTTAAAATATATCTTAGTTTTTTTCTGCATAAACTAGTCAGATTAGATTTTATTGAATTGCATCTGAAAATCTGACTGATTAAAGGGAGGTCTTGATAAAGCATATTGCTTTATAAAGCTAATAAAAGAGTATGGTAGTATTAGTGTTACAGAAACAACTAGATCAATGATATAAAATATAAAACTCAAGAACAGAGCAAATTCATGGATAACATTATATATAATAAACATAATAAAACATATCTTTGGGAGAAAGGTGGGTTATTTTGTAGATAGTGTTGAGAAAAATGTCCTGGTCTATGGAGAAAAATAAAGCTGCATTTCCCCTACACTATATGTATGTTTATATACATAAGGGGATGACAGAGGACTAGATGGTTCGATTGCGTCACCGACTCAATGGACATGAGTTTGAGTGTTTTCTGGGAGATGGTGAATGACAAGGAAGCCTGGCATGTTGCAGTCCGTGGGGTTGCAAAGAGTCGGACATGACTGAGTGACTGAACAACAGCATTTTTGATTGATACATATCCCAAAGAAATTCTTGCACAGTTAAGGGGAAATCCAGAAACACTTATTGCTGTGTTTCTGAAAGTTAGAGGCAACCTTGGAGTGCATCACTTGGGGATTGGATAGGTAAATGTGCAGGAAGCCCATGGTTAAACATTTTGCAGTAGTTAGAAGCTGTGAACCAGAAGTACATACTCAGTAATCTGAAAAGAGTTTTAAGTTATCTATAGCTGTAGACTACTTGGCTTCAAAGAAGAAGCTGCCTGAACCCTTAATCAGTTATTTGTATAACTGTATTTTCTTTGTGTTACCTTTTATGTTCCAGTACTCAGAAAATTCAGAGCTCTAATTAATCATAGTAGGTATATTAGTTTTTGGACTAAATGAATCTGTGTGCACTTGTCTTTTATTCCTCTATTTTAATTTTACAGCCATACTGAAATTCTGTAATTTATTTGGAAGCTTTTTGTGGTCATTTCAGTGTTTGTCATTCAATCATGTCTGGCTCTTTGCAATCCTATGGATCATAGCCTGCCAGGCTCCTCTGTCCATGGGATTCTCCAGGCAAGAATACTGGAGTGGGTTGCCATGCCCTCCTCCAGGGGATCTTCCCAACTCAGGGATCAAACCCATCTCTTATGTTTCCTGCATTGGCAGGTGGGGTTCTTTACCACTGGCACCACCTGGGAATATCCATGTATAAATAAGAAGTCCTAAGTGATCATCTTATCATTATTAAAGAGTCTCCCAGTAAAAAAAGAAAAAAATATTGGGGAAGAAACTAATTTCTCATTACCTCAGTTCAGTTTGTTCACTCAGTGTGTCCGACTCTTTGCAACCCCATGAATCGCAGCAGGTCAGGCCTCCCTGTCCATCACCAACTCCCGGAGTCTACCCAAACTCATGTCCATTGAGTCAGTGATGCCATCTAGCCATCTCATCCTCTGTCGTCCCCTTCTCCTCTTGCCCCCAATCCTTCCCAGCAGTAGGGTCTTTTCCAATGAATCAAATCTTCCCATCAGGTGGCCAAAGTACTGGAGTTTCAGCTTCAACATCAGTCCCTCCAATGAACACCCAGGACTGATCTCCTTTAAGACGGACTGGTTGGATCTTCTTGCAGTCCAAGGGACTCGCAAGAGTCTTCTCCAACACCACAGTTCAAAAGCATCAATTCTTCTGCGCTCAGCTTTCTTCACTGTCCAACTCTCACATCCATACATGACCGCTGGAAAAACCATAGCTTTGACTTGCTTTGTTGGCAAAGAAATGTCTCTGCTTTTAAATATGCTGTCTAGGTTGGTCATGTCTTTCCTTCCAAGGACTAAGCGTCTTTTAATTTCATGGCTGCAATCACCATCTGCAGTGATTCTGGAGCTCAAAAAAAAAAAAAAAAAAAGTCTGACTCTGTTTCCACTGTTTTCCATCCATTTCCCATCAAGTTGATGGGATCAGATGTCATGATTTTAGTTTCCTGAATGTTGAGCTTTAAGCCAACTTTTTCACTCTGCACTTTCACTTTCATCAAGACTTTTTAGTTCCTCTTCACTTTCTGCCATAAGGGTGGTGTCTTCTGCATATCTGAGGTTATTGATATTTCTTCTAGCAGTCTTGATTCCAGCTTGTGCTTCTTCCCACCCAGCGTTTCTCATGATGTACTCTGCATAGAAGTTAAATAAGCAAGGTGACAATATACAGCCTTGATGAACTCCTTTTCCTATTTGGAACCAGTCTGTTGTTCCATGTCCAGTTCTAACTGTTGCTTCCTGACCTGCATATAGGTTCCTCAAGAGACAGCCTCAAGAGGCTGCTTTGCTGAAACAGCCGTGAAGAGATAACCCACATCCAAGGTAAGAGAAAGCCAAGTACGATGGTAGGTGTTGCAAGAGGGCATCAGAGGGCAGACACACTGAAACCATAATCACAGAAAACTAGCCAATCTGATCACATGGACCACAGCCTTGTCTAACTCAATGAAACTAAACCATGCCATGTGGGGCCACCCACGATGGACGGGTCATGGTGGAGAGGTCTGACAGAATGTGGTCCACTGGAGAAGGTAATGGCAAACCCCTTCAGTATACTTGCCTTGAAAACCCCATGAAAAGTATGAAAAGGCAAAGAGATAGGACAGTGAAACATGAACTCCATGGGTTGGTAGGTGCCCAATATGCTACTGTAGACCAGTGGAGAAATAACTCCAGAAAGAATGAAGGGATGGAACCAAAACAAAAACAATACCCAGCTGTGGATGTGACTGATGATATAAGCAAGGTTTGATGCTGTAAAGAGCAATATTGCACAGGAACCTGGAATGTTAGGTCCGTGAATCAAGGCAAATTGGAAGTGGTCAATCGGGAGACGGCAAGAATGAATGTCAACATTCTAAGACTCAGCAAACTAAGATGGACTGGAATGGGTGAATTTAACTCAGATGACCATTATATCTACTACTGTGAGCAGGTTTCCCTTAGAAGAAATGGAGTAGCCATCATGGTCTACAAAAGAGTCAAAAATGCAGCACTTGGATTGGATGCAATCTCAAAAACGACAGAATGATCTCTGTTCGTTTCCAAGGCAAACCATTCAATATCACAGTAATCCAAGTCTATGCCCCAACCAGTAACGCTGAAGAAGCTGAAGTTGAACGGTTCTATGAAGACCTACAAGACCTTTTAGAACTAACACCCAAAAAAGATGTTCTTTTCATTATAGGGGTTGGAATGCAAAAGTAGGAAGTCAAGAAACACCTGGATTAATAGGTAAATTTGGCCTTTGAGTACAGCATGGAGTGGGACAAAGGCTAATAGAGTTTTGCCAAGAAAATGCACTGGTCATAGCAAACACCCTCTTCCAACAACACAAGAGAAGACTCTACACATGGACATCACCATGTGGTCAACACCAAAATCAGGTTGATTATATTCTTTGCAGCCAAAGACGGAGAAGCTCTATACAGTCAGCCAAAAGAAGACCGGGAGCTGACTGTGGCTCAGATCATGAACTCCTTATTGCCAAATTCAGACTGAAATTGAAGAAAGGAGGGAATACCACTAGACCATTCAGGTATGACCTAAATCAAATCCCTTATGATTATACAGTGGAAGTGAGAAATAGATTTAAGGGCCTAGATCTGACAGAAAGAGTGCCTGATGAACTATGGAATGAGGTTCGTGACGTTGTACAGGAGACAAGGATCAAGACCATCCCCATGGAAAAGAAATACAAAAAAGCAAAATGGCTGTCTGAGGAGGCCTTACAAATAGCTGTGAAAAGAAGAGAAGTGAAAAGCAAAAGAGAAAAGGAAAGATATAAGCACCTGAATGCAGAGTTCCAAAGAATAGCAAGGACAGATAAGAAAGCCTTCCTCAGCAATCAGTGCAAAGAAATAGAGGAAAACAATAGAATGGGAAAGACTAGAGATCTCTTCAAGAAAACTAGAGATACTAAGGGAACATTTCATGGAAAGATGGGCTGGATAAAGGACAGAAATGGTATGGACCTAACAGAAGCAGAAGATATTAAGAAGAGGTGGCAAGAATACACAGAAGATCTGTATAAACAGAGCTTCATGACCCAGATAATCACGATGTTGTGATCACTCACCTAGAGCCAGACATGCTGGAATGTGAAGTCAAGTGGGCTTTAGAAAAAATCATTATGAACAAAGCTAGTGGAGTTGATGGAATTCCAGTTGAGCTGTTTCAAATCCTGAAAGATGATGCTGTGAAAGTGCTGCACTCAACATGCCAGCAAATTTAAAAAACTCAGCATTGACCACAGGATTGGAAAAGGTCAGTTTTCATTCCAGTGCCAAAGAAAGGCAATGCCAAAGAATGCTCAAATTACCACACAACTGCACTCATCTCACATGCTAGTGAGGTAATGGTCAAAATTCTTCAAGACAGCCTTCAGCAATACGTGAATCGTGAACTTCCAGATGTTCAAGCTGGTTTTAGAAAAGACAGAGGAACCAGAGATCAAATTGCCAACATCTGCTGGATCATGGAAAAAGCAAGAGAGTTCCAGAAAAACATCTATTTCTGCTTTATTGACTATGCCAAAGCCTTTGACTGTGTGGATCACAATAAAATGTGGAAATTCTTTCCTGACCTGGGAGACTATTAAAGAAAGATAGAAAAGGAAATGAATAAAACAACCATTTTAGGATGAGGAAAGGAAACATTCCACTCTATGGAAGTGTATTTTAAATAACCACTCACCTGAATGAGGAACAACTTTTGTTAATCAGAAGGCTTTCTAAGAAGGTGATTATTTCCTCTCTATAGTTTTCATATCCCTATGGATATTGAATAAAGGAGAGGAATTTGAACAAAAGCAAAGGGCAAAAACGCCTCTTCAGGTTGTGAGAAGCTATGAAGACCATCTCAGAGGCTGCGTGGGACATGATCTTCCATCAGTTCCATGGAGCCCACTGGGCGGCGCTGGTGCACATATAAATGCTATTGTATGAAATTTGAATGGCCACAGATCTTGTCTCTTCTTTTTCAAATAAAATCCCATTAAAATCTGTATAAAACCCTCAGCTAGAACTACTAAGCCCTCATTAGTAACAGATGGGACAGCTTCAGGCAATAAAATGAAGATAGATACTATCCAAAAGCCTGCAATGTGGGAAACCTGGGTTCGATCCCTGGGTTGGGAAGATGCCCTGAAGAAGGGATCGGCTACCTACTCCAGTATTCTTGCCTGGAGAATTCCATGGACTGTATAGTTCATGGGGTCACAAAGAGTTGGACACGACTGACTGATCACTTTCACTATCCAAAAAAGGTCATCTCCAGATGCAATTTTGTGTCTTTCTAGGTCCAGTTTCTTTTGGTTACAGAAAAATGTAAGTGAGATTTTCCCTCCATACTTATTCCAGAGATCATCTCCGATGCAGAGTCAAACTTTGATGAATATTGTAATTTACGTTGTAATTTTTGTGCCTTAAAAATATGTATTGCTCATCTACCACGGGCACTAAGATTTCATGATCATTATTTTTAATATATTAGTATAGCATTATATTACATGTGATAAGTTCAGCGTACTTATTTGTGTGAACCTATC
>NW_027219001.1:0-2816 GCF_027580195.1 Bos mutus
GTGATCGGTGCATGATCAGCCACGTGATCAGTGCATGATCAGTCAGGTGATCAGTGCATGATCAGTCCGTGATCAGTGCATGTTCAGTCACGTGATCAGTGCATGATCAGCCGCGTGATCAGTGCATGATCAGCCACGTGATCAGTGCATGATCAGCCACGTGATCAGTGCATGATCAGTCCACGTGATCAGTGCATGATCAGCCCCGTGATCAGTGCATGATCCGCGTGATCAGTGCATGATCAGCCATGTGATCAGTGCATGATAACCACGTGATCAGTGCATGATCAGCACGCGTGATCGGTGCATGATCAGCCACGTGATCAGTGCATGATCAGCCACGTGATCAGTGCATGATCAGCCACGTGATCAGTGCATGCATGATCAGTTGCGTGATCAGTGCATGATCAGCCACGTGATCAGTGCATGATCAGCCAGTGTGATCAGTGCATGTTCAGCAGGTGATCAGTGCATGATCAGTCACGTGATCAGTGCATGATCATCCATGTGATGTGCATGACAGTCACGTGATCAGTGCATGATCAGTCACGTGATCAGTGCATGATCAGCCACGTGATCAGTGCATGATCAGCCACGTGATCAGTGCATGATCAGTCGCGTGATCAGTGCATGATCAGCCGCGTGATCAGTGCATGATCAGCCACGTGATCAGTGCATGATCAGCCACGTGATCAGTGCATGATCAGCCACGTGATCAGTGCATGATCAGTCACGTGATCAGTGCATGATCAGCCACGTGATCAGTGCATGATCAGCCACGTGATCAGTGCATGATCAGCCACGTGATCAGTGCATGATCAGCCATGTGATCAGTGCATGATCAGCCACGTGATCAGTGCATGATCAGCCACGTGATCAGTGCATGATCAGCCACGTGATCAGTGCATGATCAGCCACGTGATCAGTGCATGATCAGCCACGTGATCAGTGCATGATCAGTCACGTGATCAGTGCATGATCAGCCATGTGATCAGTCAGTGCATGATCAGCCACGTGATCAGTGCATGATGATCACGTGATCAGTGCATGATCAGTCACGTGATCAGTGCATGATCAGCCACGTGATCAGTGCATGATCAGCCACGTGATCAGTGCATGATCAGCCACGTGATCAGTGCATGATCAGCCACGTGATCAGTGCATGATCAGCCACGTGATCAGTGCATGATCAGCCACGTGATCAGTGCATGATCAGCCACGTGATCAGTGCATGATCAGCCACGTGATCAGTGCATGATCAGCCACGTGATCAGTGCATGATCAGTCACGTGATCAGTGCATGATCAGCCACGTGATCAGTGCATGATCAGCCACGTGATCAGTGCATGATCAGTCACGTGATCAGTGCATGATCAGCCACGTGATCAGTGCATGATCAGCCACGTGATCAGTGCATGATCAGCCACGTGATCAGTGCATGATCAGCCACGTGATCAGTGCATGATCAGCCACGTGATCAGTGCATGATCAGCCACGTGATCAGTGCATGATCAGCCACGTGATCAGTGCGCGATCAGCCACGTGATCAGTGCATGATCAGCCGCGTGATCAGTGCATGATCAGTCACGTGATCAGTGCATGATCAGCACGTGATCAGTGCATGATCAGCCACGTGATCAGTGCATGATCAGCCATCGTGATCAGTGCATGATCAGCCACGTGATCAGTGCATGATCAGCCACGTGATCAGTGCATGATCAGCCACGTGATCAGTGCATGATCAGTCACGTGATCAGTGCATGATCAGCCACGTGATCAGTGCATGATCAGTCACGTGATCAGTGCATGATCAGCCACGTGATCAGTGCATGATCAGCCACGTGATCAGTGTGCATGATCAGCCACGTGATCAGTGCATGATCAGTCACGTGATCAGTGCATGATCAGCCACGTGATCAGTGCATGATCAGCCACGTGATCAGTGCATGATCAGCCACGTGATCAGTGCATGATCAGCCACGTGATCAGTGCATGATCAGCCACGTGATCAGTGCATGATCAGCCACGTGATCAGTGCATGATCAGCCACGTGATCAGTGCATGATCAGCCACGTGATCAGTGCATGATCAGCCGTGACGTGATCAGTGCATGATCGATCAGTCACGTGATCAGTGCATGATCAGTCACGTGATCAGTGCATGATCAGTCACGTGATCAGTGCATGATCAGCCACGTGATCAGTGCATGATCAGCCACGTGATCAGTGCATGATCAGCCACGTGATCAGTGCATGATCAGCCACGTGATCAGTGCATGATGATCAGTCACATGATCAGTCATGATCAGTCCGTGATCAGTGCATGATCAGCCACGTGATCAGTGCATGATCAGCCACGTGATCAGTGCATGATCAGCCACGTGATCAGTGCATGATCAGTCACGTGATCAGTGCATGATCAGCCACGTGATCAGTGTGATCAGTGATCAGTGATCAGCCACGTGATCAGTGCATGATCAGCCACGTGATCAGTGTGCATGATCAGCCGTGATCAGTGCATGATCAGCCACGTGATCAGTGCATGATGTTCAGTGTATATTCAGCTTCGTGATCAGTGCATGATGAGCCACGTGATCATTGCATGTTCATCCACGTGATCAGTGCATGCACAGTCACGTGATCAGTGTATGATCAGCTTCGTGATCAGTGCATGGTCAGCCACATGATCAGTTCATTATCAGGCAGGTGATGACTGCAGGATCAGTCACGTGATAAGTGCATGATCAGGCATGTGTTCAGTGCATGATCAGCCACGTGGTCAGTGCATGATCAGCCATGTGATCAATGCATGCACAG
>NW_027219002.1:0-11520 GCF_027580195.1 Bos mutus
GCCAGCTGAGCGCGCGACACCTGCCTGCTCATCTGCTTGACTGTGGCCAGCTGAGCCGCGTGACACCTGCCTGCTCATCTGCTTGATAATCGCCAGCTGAGCCGCGCGACACCTGCCTGCTCATCTGCTTGATAATCGCCAGCTGAGCCGCGACACCTGCCTGCTCATCTGCTTGATAATCCCAGCTGAGCCGCGTGACACCTGCCTGCTCATCTGCTTGATAATCGCCAGCTGAGCCGCGACGACACCTGCCTGCTCATCTGCTTTGATAATCGCCAGCTGAGCCGCGCGACACCTGCCTGCTCATCTGCTTGATAATCGCCAGCTGAGCCCGCGCGACACCTGCCTGCTCATCTGCTTGATAATCGCCAGCTGAGCCGTGACACCTGCCTGCTCATCTGCTTGATAATCGCCAGCTGAGCCGCCGCGACACCTGCCTGCTCATCTGCTTGATAATCGCCAGCTGAGCGCAGCGCGACACCTGCCTGCTCATCTGCTTGCTCATCTGCTTGATTGTCTCCCAGCTGGGCCACCGCGAGACCTGCCTGCTCATCTGCTTGATATCGCCAGCTGAACCGTGGCGCCACCTGCCTGCTTTTCTGCCTGATAATCGCCAGCGGAGCTGCTCGGCCACCTGCATGCTCATCTGCTTGATAATCGCCACCTGAGCCCGCGCCACACCTGCCTGCTCATCTGTGACTAATCGACAGCTGAGCCGCGTGACACCTGCCTGCTCTTCTGCTTGGTAATCGCCAGCTGGTGCGTGACACCTGCCTGCTCATCTGCCTGATAATCGCCATCTCCGCCCTCTGACACCTGCCTGCTCATCTGCTTGATAATGGCCAGCTGAGCGGCGACACCTGCCTGCTCATCTGCTTGATAATCGACAGCTGAGCCGGCGCGACCCTGCCTGCTCTTCTGCTTGACTGTGGCCAGCTGAGCGCGTGACACCTGCCTGCTCATCTGCTTGATAATCGCCAGCTGAGCTGCTCGACCCCTGCCTGCTCATCTACCTGATAATCGCCAGCTGAACCGCGTGACACCTGCCTGCTCATCTGTGATTGTCGCCCAGCTGAGCCGCCGCGACACCTGCCTGCTCATCTGCTTGATAATCGCCAGCTGAACCGTGACAACTGCCTGCTCATCTATTTGATTGTCTCCAGCTGAGCGGCGTGACACCTGCCTGTTCATCTGCTTGATATGGCCAGCTGGGGCGCGGGACACCTGCCTGCTCTTCTGCTTGATAATCGACAGCTGAGCCCGCCGCGACACCTGCCTGCTCATCTGCTTGATAATCGCCAGCTGAGCGGCGTGACACCTGCCTGCTCATCTGCGATTGTCGCCAGCTGATCCCGTGCAACACCTGCCTGCTATTTTGCTTGATATTGACAGCAGAGCTGCTCGACACCTGCCTGCTCATCTGCTTGATAATCGCCACCTCAGCCGGCGTGACACCTGCCTGGTCATCTGTGATAATCGCCAGCTGAGCGCGTGACACCTGCCTGCTCATCTTTTTGACTGTCGCCAGCTGAACCGCGCGACACCTGCCTGTTCATCTGTGATGGTGCCAGCTGAGCCGCGCGACACCTGCCTGTTAATCTGCTTGATTTTCGCCAGCTGAGCCTGCGACACCTGCCTGCTCATCTGCTTGATTATTGACAGCTGAGCCGCGTGACACCTGCCTGTTTTTCTTTTTGACTGTGGCCAGCTGAGGCCGCGTGACACCTGCCTGCTCATCTGCTTGATGTCGCCAGCTGAGATGCGCGACACCTGCCTGCTCATCTACCTGATAATCGCCAGCTGAGCCGCGCGACACCTGCCTGCTCATCTGCTTGATAATTGACAGCTGAGCGGGCGACACCTGCCTGCTCATCTGCTTGATGTCGACAGCTGAGCCGGCGACACCTGCCTGTTCATCTGCTTGATCTGGGCCAGCTGAGCGCGTGACACCTGCCTGCTCATCTGCTTGATAATACGCCAGCTGAGCGCGCGACACCTGCCTGCTCATCTGCTTGATAATTGACAGCTGGCGGCGACACCTGCCTGCTCATCTGCTTGATAATCGACAGCTGGGCGGGCGACATCTGCCTGTTCATCTGCTTGTCTAATCGCCAGCTGAGCCGCGTGACACCTGCCTGCTCATCTGCTTCATAATCGACAGTTGAGCCGCGCGACACCTGCCTGCTCATCTGTTTGATAATCACCAGCTGAGCCGCGCGACACCTGCCTGCTCATCTGCTTGGTAATCGCCAGCAGAGCCGCGTGACACCTGCCTTCTCATCTGTGATAATCACCA
Organism: Bos mutus; assembly: GCF_027580195.1. Classification (NCBI taxonomy): domain Eukaryota; kingdom Metazoa; phylum Chordata; class Mammalia; order Artiodactyla; family Bovidae; genus Bos; species Bos mutus. The sequence continues at coordinate 2,297 of NW_027219002.1, forward strand.
GCTGAGCCCGCTTGCGACACCTGCCTGCTCATCTGCTTGATAATCACCAGCTGAGCCGCGCGACACCTGCCTGCTCATCTGCTTGATAATCGACAGCTGAGCCGCGCGACACCTGCCTGCTCATCTGTGATTGTCTCCCAGCTGAGCTGCCGAGACCCTGCCTGCTCATCTGCTATGATATCGCCAGCTGAACCGCGCGCCACCTGCCTGCTCTTCTGCCTGATAATCGACAGCTGAGGCGCGTGACGCCTGCATGCTCATCTGTGATAATCGCCAGCTGGGCCCCGCGACACCTGCCTGCTCTTCTGCTTGACTGTGGCCAGGTGAGCCTCGTGACACCTGCCTGCTCATCTGCTTGATAATCGCCACACCTGAACCGCGCGAACCTGCCTGCTCATCTGCTTGATAATCGCCAGCTCAGCCCGGCGACACCTGCCTGCTCATCTGCTTGACTAATGGCCAGGTGAGCCCGTGCCACCTGCCTGCTCATCTGTGATAATCGCCAGATCCAGCCGCTCGACCACCTGCCTGCTCATCTGCTTGATAATCGCCAGCTGAGCCGCGCGACACCTGCCTGCTCATCTGCTTGATAATCGCCAAGCGGGCCCGCTGCGCCTGCCTGCTCATCTGTGATAATCGGCCCAGCTGAGCCCGCGTGACACCTGCCTGCTCATCTGCTTGATAATCACCAGCTGAGCCGCGACGACACCTGCCTGCTCATCTGCTTGATAATCGACAGCTGAGCCCGCGCGACACCTGCCTACCATCTGCTTGATGTCGACCCAGCTGAGCCGCGAGACACCTGCCTGCTCATCTGCTTGGTAATCGACAGCAGAGCCGCGCGACACCTGCCTGCTCATCTGCTTGATAATCGCCACCTGAGCCGCGCGACACCTTCCTGCTCATCTGCTTGATTGTCTCCAGCTGAGCCGCACGAGACCTGCCTGCTCATCTGCTGATAATCGCCAGCTGAACTGCGCGCCACCTGCCTGCTCTTTCTGCCTGATAATCGCCAGGTGAGCTGCTCGACGCCTGCATGCTCATCTGCTTGATAATCACCAGCTGAGCCGCGCGACACCTGCCTGCTCTTCTGCTTGACTGTGGCCAGCTGAGCCGCGTGACACCTGCCTGCTCATCTGCTTGATAATCGCCAGCTGAACCGCGCGACACCTGCCTGCTCATCTGCTTGATATACGCCAGCTCAGCCGCGCGACACCTGCCTGCTCTTCTGCTTGACTGTGGCCAGGTGAGCCACGTGACACCTGCCTGCTCATCTGCTTGATAATCGACAGATGAGCGTTGGCGACACCTGCCTGCTCATCTGTGATAATCGCCAGCTGAGCCTCGCGACACCTGCCTGCTCATCTGCTTGATAATCGACAGCTGAGCCCGCGCGACACCTGCCTGCTCATCTTTTGATAATCGCCAGCTGAGCCGGCGCGACACCTGCCTGCTCATCTTCTTGATAATCACCAGCTGAGCCCACGCGACACCTTCCTGTTCATCTGCTTGATAATCGCCAGCTGAGCGCGCGACACCTGCCTGCTCATCTTTTTGATAATCAATAGCTGAGCCGCGCGACACCTGCCTGCTCATCTTTTGATAATGGCCAGCTGAGCCGCCGACACCTGCCTGCTCATCTGTGATAATCGCCAGCTGAGCCTCGCGACACCTGCCTGCTCATCTGCTTGATAATCGACAGCTGAGCCCGCGCGACACCTGCCTGCTCATCTGCTTGATAATCGCCAGCTGAGCCCTGTGACACCTGCTGCCTGCTCATCTGCTTGATAATCGCCAGCTGAGCCCGCCGACACCTGCCTGTTCATCTGCTTGATAATGGCCAGCTGAGCCCCGACACCTGCCTGTTCATTTGCTTGATAATCGCCAGCTGAACCGCGCGACACCTGCCTGCTCATCTGCTTGATAATCGCCAGCTGAGGCGCGTGACACCTGCCTGCTCATCTGCTTGATAATCGACAGCTGAGCCACGTGACACCTGCCTGCTCATCTGCTTGATAATCGCCAGCTCAGCCGCGCGACACCTGCCTGCTCATCTTTTTGATACACCTGCCTGTCAGCTGAGCAGCCCGACACCTGCCTGCTCATCTGCTTGATAATCGCCAGCAGCTGAGACCACCTGCCTGCTCATCTTTGACACCTGCCTGCTCATCTGCTTGATAATCGCCAGCTGAGCCTCGTGACACCTGCCTGCTATTCTGCTTGGTAATCAACAGCTGAGCCGCGCGACACCTGCCTGTTCATCTGTGATAATCGACAGCTGAGAAACGCGACTCCTGCCTGCTTATCTGCTTGATAATCGCCAGCTGAGCCGCGCGACACCTGCCTGCTCATCTGCTTGATAATTGCCAGCTGAGCCGCGCGACACCTGCCTGCTCATCTGCTTGATAATCGCCAGCTGAGCGGCGCGACACCTGCCTGCTCATCTGCATGATAATCGACAGCTGAGCCGCGCGACACCTGCCTACTCATCTGCTTGATAATCGACAGCTGAGCCGCGCGACACCTGCCTGTTTATCTGCTTGATAATCGCCAGCTGAGCCGCGCGACACATTCCTGCTCATCTGCTTGATAATCACCAGCTGAGCCGCGCGACACCTGCCTGCTCATCTGCTTGACTGTGGCCAGCTGAGCCGCGTGACACATGCCTGCTCATCTGCTTGATATACGCCAGCTGAGCCTCGCGACACCTGCCTGCTCTTCTGCTTGACTGTGGCCAGCTGAGCCGCGTGACACCTGCCTGCTCATCTGCTTGATATATCGCCAGCTGAGCCGCGGGACACCTGCCTGTTCTTCTGCTTGACTGTGGCCAGCTGAGCCGCGTGACACCAGCCTGCTCATCTGCTTGATAATCGACAGCTGAGCCGCGCGACACCTGCCTGCTCATCTGCTTGATAATCGACAGCTGAGCCGCGCGACACCTGCCTGCTCATCTGCTTGATAATCGCCAGCTGAGCCGCGCGACACCTGCCTGCTCATCTGCTTGATAATCGCCACCTGAGCCCACGCCGACACCTGCCTGCTCATCTGCTTGATAATCGCCAGCTGAGCCGCGCGACACCTGCCTGCTCATCTGCTTGATAATCGCCAGCTGAGCCGCGCGACACCTGCCTGCTCATCTGCTTGATAATCGCCAGCTGAGCCGCGCGACACCTGCCTGCTCATCTGCTTGATAATAGACAGCTGAGCCGCGCGACACCTGCCTGCTCATCTGCTTGATAATCAACAGCTGAGCCGCGCGACACCTGCCTGCTCATCTGCTTGATAATCGCCAGCTGAGCCGCCGCGACACCTGCCTGCTCATCTGCTTGATAATCGCCACCTGAGCCACGCGACACCTGCCTGCTCATCTGCTTGATAATCGCCAGCTGAGCCGCGCGACACCTGCCTGCTCATCTGCTTGATAATCACCAGCTGAGCCGCGTGACACCTGCCTGTTCATCTGCTTGATAATCGCCAGCTGAGCCGCGCGAGACCTGCCTGCTCATCTGCTTGATTGTCTCCAGCTGAGCCGCACGAGACCTGCCTGCTCACCTGCTTGATATACGCCAGCTGAACCGCGCGCCACCTGCCTGCTTTTCTGCCTGATAATCGCCAGCGGAGCTGCTCGACACCTGCCGGCTCATCTGCTTGATAATCGCCACCTGAGCCGCGCGACACCTGCCTGCTCATCTGCTTGATAATCGCCAGCTGAGCCGCGTGACACCTGCCTGCTCTTCTGCCTGATAATCGCCAGCGGAGGTGCTTGACACCTGCCTGCTCATCTGCCTGATAATCGCCATCTCAGCCGCGCGAACCTGCATGCTCATCTGCTTGATAATCGCCAGCTGAGCTGCACGACACCTGCCTGCTCATCTGCTTGATATACGCCAGCTGACCCGCGCGACCCCTGCCTGCTCTTCTGCTTGACTGTGGCCAGTAGAGCCGCGTGACACCTGCCTGCTCTTCTGCCTTATAATCGCCAGTGGGGCTGCTCGACCCCTGCCTGCTCATCTACCTGATAATCGCCACCTGAGCCGCGCGACACCTTCCTGCTCATCTGCTTGATTGTCTCCAGCTCAGCCGCACGAGACCTGCCTGCTCATCTGCTTGATATACGCCAGCTGAACCGCGTGACAACTGCCTGCTCATCTATTTGATTGTCTCCAGCTTAGCCGCGGGAGACCTGCCTGTTCATCTGCTTGATATACGCCAGCTGAGACGCGGGACACCTGCCTGCTCTTCTGCCTGATAATCGCCAGCTGAGCCACGCGACACCTGCCTGTTCATCTGCTTGATAATCGCCAGCTGAGCCGCGCGACACCTGCCTGCTCATCTGCTTGATATACGCCAGCTGAGCCGTGCAACACCTGCCTATTTTTCTACCTGATAATCGACAGCAGAGCTGCTCGACACCTGCCTGCTCATCTGCTTGATAATCGCCACCTCAGCCGCGTGACACATGCCTGGTCATCTGCTTGATAATCGCCAGCTGAGCCGCGTGACACCTGCCTGCTCATCTGCTTGATAATCGCCAGCTGAACCCCGCGACACCTGCCTGTTCATCTGCTTGACTGTGGCCAGCTGAGCCGCGTGACACCTGCCTGCTCATCTGCTTGATAATCGCCAGCTGAGCCGCGCGACACCTGCCTGCTCATCTGCTTGATAATCGCCAGCTGAGCCGCGTGACACCTGCCTGCTCATCTGCTTGATAATCGCCAGCTGAGCCGCGTGACACCTGCCTGCTCATCTGCCTGATAATCGCCAGCTGAGCTGCTCGACACCTGCCTGCTCATCTGCCTGATAATCGCCAGCTGAGCCGCGCGACACCTGCCTGCTCATCTGCTTGATAATCGCCAGCTGAGCCGCGCGACACCTGCCTGCTCATCTGCTTGATAATCGCCAGCTGAGCCGCGCGACACCTGCCTGCTCATCTGCTTGATAATCGCCAGCTGAGCCACGTGACACCTGCCTGCTCATCTGCTTGATAATCGCCAGCTGAGCCGCGTGACACCTGCCTGCTCATCTGCTTGATGTCTCCAGCTGAGCCGCGCGACACCTGCCTGCTCATCTGCTTGATAATCGCCAGCTGAGCCGCCGCGACACCTGCCTGCTCATCTATTTGATTGTCTCCAGCTGAGCGCGCGACACCTGCCTGCTCATCTGTTTGATAATCGCCAGCTGAGCCGCGTGACACCTGCCTGCTCATCTGCTTGATAATCGCCAGCTGAGCCCCTCGACACCTGCCTGTTCATCTGCTTGATAATCGCCAGCTGAGCCGCGTGACACCTGCCTGCTCTTCTGCTTGATAATCGCCAGCTGAGCGCGCGACACCTGCCTGCTCATCTGTCTTGATAATCGCCAGCTGAGCCGCGCGACACCTGCCTGCTCATCTTTTGATAATCGCCAGCTGAGCCGCGCGACACCTGCCTGCTCATCTGTCTGATAATCGCCAGCTGAGCCCGCGACACCTGCCTGTTCATCTGCTTGATGCTCGCCAGCTGAGCCGCGCGACACCTGCCTGCTCATCTGCTTGATAATCGCCAGCTGAGCTGCGCGACACCTGCCTGCTCATCTGCTTGATAATCGCCAGCTGAGCCGCGTGACACCTGCCTGTTCATCTGCTTGATAATCGCCAGCTGAGCCGCGCGACACCTGCCTGCTCATCTGCTTGATAATCGCCAGCTGAGGCCGCGCGACACCTGCCTGCTCATCTGCTTGATAATCGCCAGCTGAGCAGCGTGACACCTGCCTGCTCATCTGTGATAATATACGCCAGCTGAGCCGCGCGACACCTGCCTGCTCATCTGCTTGATAATCGCCAGCTGAGCCGCGCGACACCTGCCTGCTCATCTGCTTGATAATCGCCAGCTGAGCCGCCGCGACACCTGCCTGCTCATCTGCTTGATAATCGACAGCTGAGCGCGTGACACCTGCCTGCTCATCTGCTTGATAATCGACAGCTGAGCCGCGCGACACCTGCCTGCTCATCTGCTTGATAATCGCCAGCTGAGCCACGCGACACCTGCCTGCTCATCTGCTTGATAATCGCCAGCTGAGCCGCGCGACACCTGCCTGCTCATCTGCTTGATAATCGCCAGCTGAGCCGCGCGACACCTGCCTGCTCATCTGCCTTGATAATCGACAGCTGAGCGCGCGACACCTGCCTGCTCATCTGCTTGATAATCGCCAGCTGAGCCGCGCGACACCTGCCTGCTCATCTGCTTGATAATCGCCAGCTGAGCCGCGCGACACCTGCCTGCTCATCTGCTTGATAATCGACAGCTGAGCCACGTGACACCTGCCTGCTCATCTGCTTGATAATCGCCAGCTGAGCCCCGCGACACCTGCCTGCTCATCTGCTTGATAATCGCCAGCTGAGCCGCGCGACACCTGCCTGCTCATCTGCTTGATTGTCGCCAGCTGAGCCGCGCGACACCTGCCTGCTCATCTGCTTGATAATCGACAGCTGAGCCGCGCGACACCTGCCTGCTCATCTGCTTGATAATGCCAGCTGAGCCGCGCGACACCTGCCTGCTCTTCTGCTTGACTGTGGCCAGCTGAGCTGCGTGACACCTGCCTGCTCATCTGCTTGATAATCGACAGCTGAGCCGCGCGACACCTGCCTGTTCATCTGCTTGATTGTCGCCAGCTGAGCCACGCGAGACCTGCCTCTTCATCTGCTTGATAATAGAAAGCTGAGCGCGCGACACCTGCCTGCTCATCTGCTTGATTGTCTCCAGCTGAGCCACCTGACACCTGCCTGCTCTTCTGCTTGATAATCGCCAGCTGAGCTGCTCAACACCATCCTGCTCATCTACCTGATAATCGCCAGCTGAGCCGCGCGACACCTGCCTGCTCATCTTTTTGATAATCGACAGCTGAGCCGCGCGACACCTGCCTGTTCATCTGCTTGATAATCGCCAGCTGAGCCCGCGACACCTGCCTGCTCATCTGCTTGATAATCGACAGCTGAGCCGCGCGACACCTGCCTGCTCATCTTTTGATAATCGCCAGCTGAGCCCCGCGACACCTGCCTGTTCATCTGCTTGATAATCGAAAACTGAACCGCGTGACACCTGCCTGCTCATCTGCTTGATAATCGACAGCTGAGCCGCGCGACACCTGCCTGCTCATCTGCTTGATAATCGCCAGCTGAGCCGCGCGACACCTGCCTGCTCTTCTGCTTGACTGTGGCCAGCTGAGCCGCGTGACACCTGCCTGCTCATCTGCTTGATAATCGACAGCTGAGCCGCGTGACACCTGCCTGCTCATCTGCTTGATAATCGCCAGCTGAGCCGCGCGACACCTGCCTGCTCATCTGCTTGATAATGGCCAGCTGAGCCGCGTGACACCTGCCTGCTCATCTGCTTGATAATCGCCAGCTGAGCGCGTGACACCTGCCTGCTCATCTGCTTGATAATCGCCAGCTGAGCCGCGCGACACCTGCCTGCTCATCTGCTTGATAATCGCCAGCTGAGCCGCGCGACACCTGCCTGCTCATCTGCTTGATAATCGCCAGCTGAGCCCCGCGACACCTGCCTGCTCATCTGCTTGATAATCGCCAGCTGAGCCCCGCGACACCTGCCTGCTCATCTGCTTGATAATCGCCAGCTGAGCCGCGACACCTGCTCACCTGCCTGCTCATCTGCTCATCTTGATAATCGACAGCTGAGCCGCGCGACACCTGCCTGCTCATCTGCTTGATAATCGCCAGCTGAGCCGCGCGACACCTGCCTGCTCATCTGCTTGATAATCGACAGCTGAGCCGCGAGACACCTGCCTGCTCATCTGCTTGATAATCGCCACCTGAGCCACGTGACACCTGCCTGCTCATCTGCTTGATTGTCGCCAGCTGAGCCCGCGCGACACCTGCCTGCTCATCTGCTTGATATTCGCCAGCTGAACCGCGCGACACCTGCCTGCTCTTCTGCCTGATAATCGCCAGCTGAGCTGCGCGACACCTGCCTGCTCATCTGCTTGATAATCGCCAGCTGAGCCTCGCGACACCTGCCTGCTCTTCTGCTTGACTGTGGCCAGCTGAGCCGCGTGACACCTGCCTGTTCTTCTGCTTGACTGTGGCCAGCTGAGCCGCGCGACACCTGCCTGTTCATCTGCTTGATAATCGACAGCTGAGCCCCGCGACACCTGCCTGCTCATCTGCTTGATAATCGACAGCTGAGCCGCGCGACACCTGCCTGTTCATCTGCTTGATAATCGCCAGCTGAGCCGCGCGACACCTGCCTGCTCATCTGCTTGATAATCGCCAGCTGAGCCGCGCGACACCTGCCTGCTCATCTGCTTGATTGTCGCCAGCTGAGCCGCGTGACACCTGCCTGCTCATCTGCTTGATAATCGCCAGCTGAGCCGCTCGACACCTGCCTGCTCATCTGCTTGATAATCGCCAGCTGAGCCGCGCGACACCTGCCTGCTCATCTGCTTGATAATCGCCAGCTGAGCCTCGCGACACCTGCCTGCTCATCTGCTTGATAATTGGCCAGCTGAGCCGCGTGACACCTGCCTGTTCATCTGCTTGATAATCGCCAGCTGAGCCCGCGACACCTGCCTGCTCATCTGCTTGATAACTGCTCAGCTGAGCAGCTGCGCGCGACACCTGCCTGCTCATCTGCTTGATAATCGCCAGCTGAGCCGCGCGACACCTGCCTGCTCATCTGCTTGATAATCGCCAGCTGAGCCGCGCGACACCTGCCTGCTCATCTGCTTGATAATCGCCAGCTGAGCCGCGTGACACCTGCCTGCTCATCTGCTTGATAATCGACAGCTGAGCCGCGTGACACCTGCCTGCTCATCTGCTTGATAATCGACAGCTGAGCCGCGCGACACCTGCCTGCTCATCTGCTTGACTGTGGCCAGCTGAGCCGCGTGACACCTGCCTGCTCATCTGCTTGATAATCGCCAGCTGAGCCGCGCGACACCTGCCTGCTCATCTGCTTGATAATCGACAGCTGAGCCGCGCGACACCTGCCTGCTCATCTGCTTGGTAATCGACAGCAGAGCCGCGAGACACCTGCCTGCTCATCTGCTTGATAATCGCCACCTGAGCCGCGTGACACCTTCCTGCTCATCTGCTTGATTGTCTCCAGCTGAGCCGCACGAGACCTGCCTGCTCATCTGCTTGATATACGCCAGCTGAACCGCTCGCCACCTGCCTGCTCTTCTGCCTGATAATCGCCAGCGGAGCTGCTCGACACCTGCATGCTCATCTG
>NW_027219003.1:0-5310 GCF_027580195.1 Bos mutus
TCGAGTCGTGCACGGGCCCCTTATCATCGCCTGTCGGGCACTGATCACTGCCTGATAAACCCCGTGATCAGTGCCCGGTCGCTAATGTCATCAGTGGCAGGATCCCCGTGATCAGTGCCTGATAGGGGCCCTGTGATTAGTCGCGTGAACGGGCCCCGGATCTCGCCCCCGTCAGTCACTGATCATTGCCTGAAAACAAAGTATCAGTGCATGATGAGCCATGTGATCAGTGGCGGATCGGCCCCGTCATCAGTGCATGTGCATCCCCGTGATCCCCGTGCATGATAGCCCGCGTGATCAGTGCATGCTCCCGTCACGTGATCTGGACTTGATCAGCCCCCGTGATCAGTGCGGCAAGTCATGTGATAAAAACCTGCTGAGCCCGGCGTGATTTGCCCGGGTCATCTGCGCCCAAATTTCCCGCTGAGCTGCGTGATTCCTGTCGGCTCATCTGTGACAATTGCCAGCTGAGCTGCGTGATTTTCCCGCCTGGTCACCTGCTTGATTTTGCCGGGTTTGGGAGCATGATTCGTCACTGCTGAGCCCCATGCCCCCAAAGGGTGCTGATTGCGGGGCTTCTTGTCTGCTCAGCTTTTTGAAATTTGCCTCCTGAGTTCCCTGTTGGGCGCCACCTGCGGACCAGCCCCAACTGAACCAGGGGTTGGGAAAGGGGAAAATGGCCTGGCGACTCTTTATATGCTAATCAGAGATTAAGAATAATAGTATGAGAGGCTCAGTGGGAAAATTCGGGGAAAGGGGCTAGTAGGTTGGATTTGGGGACCAATCAAACTTCAAAACAAAGTTTTCACCATACGTAGGCACCCGGCGCCCCCTGAAAAGCAGAAGGTGTCTCAGCCGGCCCCCTTCTGGTTGTTCTTTTCCAGGCATAATTAGTAAGCATGGTGGGTTCCGCCTCCAGATGGGAAATCAGCTGGAAGTTAAAGGAAGAAAGACAAAGGGAAAATTTGAATTGGGCTCTAAGTTAACTCTTTGACAGGGGCGAGATGGTAGTGGAGACCTTGAAGTGAAATCAGTGAGAGCACAAGCCAATGGCAGTATGCGGGCTCTGGTTTTTGGGGGGAGATGAGAATATCTCGGGTGGACTCCTGAGGCTGGACCCGCATTTGCGTATGCCGAACCTCCTTCCTCATGACCTTTGTCCAGAGTGGAATGCCTCGGCTCGGCACATAGTCAGTGCATGCTCGATCCGATAGCAGTGCGCGAGTGGCCACGTAGTCGGTCTGGTTTGATCACGTGATCAAGCGACTCTCGATCACGAATCACTGTAATCGAAACACGTGATCAGGGGCGGTGTACGCAGTCGCATCGCGATCCATAGTCAGTTCCTGATCAGCCGTGATGGTCGTGCTGATCCTGATCGCCCTGTCAGTCACTGATCACTCACCACAATCGCTGCGTAATCGCACCCGATCAAGCCGTCATCAATTACCGTGCAGTCCGTGATCAGTACACCAATAGCCCACGTAATCAGTACCATGCTCAATCCCGTAGTCTGGACTTAATCAACCCGTGATCAAAGTACTTGCACAAGTCACGTAATGAACAGGGCCTGCAAACTACGTGATTCCTGCCGGCTCATCTGCTTGACAATTGTCAGCTGAGCTGCGTAATTCCTGCCTGGTCACCAACACTTGTACTAGTGAAACGACACTATTAAATACTCTACAGAACTCCATATTGCCCTGCTTTACGTGGTTCGTGTCTGCTCAACTCTTTAAATGTGCCTCCTAGAGTCCCAATTGGACGCCACATGCAGACCAGCCCAAGCTGATCAGGAGTATTGAAGGAAGATGGCCTAGGTGACTATTTTTATATGCTAATCAAAGATGTCAGAATAATACAGAATGAGAGAGCTCAGTAGGAAAAATTCGGTGGACAAAAGGCTGAGTAGCTTGGTTCCTGCAGGAGACCAATCAAACTTCAAGACAAAGTTTGCACCCTTACGTAGGCCCGCGGCCTCTCGAATAAGCGGGAGGTGCCTCACCTGAAACCTTCTCGAGTGGGTCTTAGCGGCACCAGGCACTAATTAGGGGCGTGGTGGGTTCCTCGCTCTGAATGGAGGAACTCAGCTGGAAGTTAAAGGGAAGAAGCAGTAACTTTATAAGATTGGGCTGAAGATTTAACTCTTTGACAGAGAGAGCAAAGGTGGTGGGAGGACCCCCAGTGAAATCAAGAGGTGAAAGCACAAAGCAAACCGTGGCAGACTCTGTTTTTTGAGAAAGGTTTGCCAGAGGAATATCCTGGTGGACCTGAGGCTCGATCCGCATTTCCATGCGAGCCTCCTTCCTCATGACCTTTTTCAGAGTGGAATGGCTCCCGGCCGGCCGGTCGGTGCGCGCCTCATCCCGATATCAGTGCATGAATCGTGATCACTGAGGAGATCAGCCTCTGTATGATAAAACGTGATCAGTGAGCGATGGCCCGTTATCACTGCATGCAATCAGGTGGTCGGTTCACAATCAGCCACGTGATCAGTGCGTGCAGTCGCAGTGGCGCCTGTCAGTGCGGTGTCGGTGCCACGAAACACGTAATCGGCGTGGTGAGCCATGTGATCAGTGGCGGATCAGCCACGTCATCAGTGCATGCAGTCACCTGAGTCAGTGCATGATAGCCACGTAGTCAGTGCATGCTCAGTCACGTGATCTGAATGAAGTCAGCTGAGATCAGTGCCTGGAGTCCGTGATCAGGGCCTGCTGAGCTGCGTGATTCCTGCAGCTCATCTGCGCCCAGGTACCCAGCTAGGCTCACGTGATTCCCTGTCAGCTCATCTGCGACAAGTACCCAGCTAGACTGCGTGATTTATATCATCTACTTCAGTACCAGCTAGGCAGCTAAATGATTCTACAGTCACGTGCTTGAGTGTACCAGTTGAGCAGCATGATTCATCCTGCTGGCTCCATATATGCCTGCTGATTACATAGTTCCGGGTATACTCGCTCATGTGCCTCAGTGCATGATAAGCCACATAAATCAGCCCCAGCTGATCCAGGGTATTGAAAGGAGAAGATGGTACAAACGACTATTTATATGCTAATCAGAATGTCAAGAATAATAGAATGAATTCAATGGAAAATTCAGTGGAAAGAAGACTGAAGCTAACAGTTTTACAGAGACCAATCAAAACTTCAAGACAAAAGTTTGCACCCTTACAATGAGCCACAAGCGCCCTCTCGAATAAGCGGAAGTGCCTCACCCTAGACACCTTCTGAGTAGGTCTTTGCAGCCCAGGCATAGTTAGTAGCGTGGTGGGTTCGAGCTCCAGAATGGGGGCTCAGCTGGAAGTCAAATGGAAAGAGTGACAGGAACTTTATGGGTGGGGCTGTGGGGTGCTCTTTGACAGAAGCGAAGAGATGGTGGTGAGGGTAGATGGTAGTAAATCAGAGGAGAGCACAAAAGCAATACAGTAAACAGACTCTGGTTTTTTTACAGGAGAGGAGATGCTCGGGAAATATCCGGGTGAATTCCGCAGGCTCGAATCCCGCATTTGCATATGCCAGAGCCTCCTTCCTCATGACCTTTCTCCAGTGGAATACACTCCCGGCTCGGCCTACTGATCGGTGCATGCTCAATCACGATATCGGTGCCTGCTCAGCCCCGCGTGATCACTGTGGCACAGATCACGTGATCAACCTCAATGGCGTGATCACCGTATGATAAACACGCGTGATCAGTGAGCGAACCAGCCGTGAATCACTGCATAGGCAGTCAAGTGGTCAATTCCTGATCTTCCACCTGATCAATGCGCGCACAGTCCGCAATCCAGCGCCTGTGAGTCACTGATCACTGCCACATAAACCGTGATCAGTGCCCGATCACCCACGTCATCCGGTGCATGGCGATCCGTGATCAGTGCGCATTATAGCCCCGCGTGTCACTACCTGCACGAATCCGCGATCAGCGCCCTGTCAGTCACTGATCATTGCCTGTCGAAACACCTGATCAGTGCCTGATGAGCCATGTGATCGGTGCCTGATCAGCCGTCGCGTCATCATGTGCATCCGTCATCCAGTCCGCGGCGTGGTGATCAGTGCATGCCAATCACGTAATCTGTGCATGCTCAGTCACGTGGTCAAAGTACCTCCAACCACGTGATACCTGCGAGACCAGCCCCAACTGATCCAGGGTATTGAAGGAGAAGATGGCCTAAGCGACTATTTATATGCTAATCAGAGATGTCAAGAAGAATAGTATGAGGAGAGCTCAGTAGGAAAATTAATTGGAAAAAAGAGACTGAGTAGCTTGGTTTTACTCGGAAGACCAATCAAACTTCAAGACAAGTTTGCACCACTTCTACGTAGGCATGGCGCCCTCTCGAATAGCGAAAGGTGCCTCACCTAGACACCTTCTCAGTGGGTCTTAGGCCCAGGCATAATTAGTAGCGTGGTGGGTTCCGGCGCTCCAGATGGAGACTCAGCTGGAAGGTAGGGAAGAATGACAAAGAACTTGATGGTGGAGCTGTAAGTTGCTCTTTGACAGAGAAGCGAGATGGTGGTGGTGAGGACAGCCCCAGTGAAATCAGAAGTGTGAGCACAAAAAGCAATACAGTAGGCAGACTCTGTTTTTTTGGGGAGATGCTGAAATATCGGGTGGACTCTGAGGCTCGATCCGCATTTGCGTATACCGAGCCTCCTTCCTCATGACCTTTGTCCAAGTGGAATACCTCCCCGGCTCGGCACTGATCAGTGCATGCTCGATCCGATATCAGTGCCTGCTCAGCCACGTGATTGAGCAGCATGATTACCGTCACTGCTGGAGCTCCATGCTTGTGCCTGCTGATTTCGTGGTTCGTGTGTGCTCAGCTCCTTTGAGTATCGCGCCTGAAGTCCTATTCGGTCGCCATCGGGGAACAGCCCAACTGAGTCCAGAGTATTTGAAGGAGGCTGGCCTGAGCATTGTTATATGCTAATCGAGACGTCAGGACTAGTGTGAGAGCTCAGTAGGAAAATTCGGTGGAGAAAAGAGACTGCAGGTAGCTTGGTTTACGAGAGACCAATAATCGACTTCAAAGACAAAAGTTTGCACCATACGTAGGCACAGCGCCCCTCCCGAGCAGCGGAGTGCCTCACCTAGACACCTTCTCGAGTGGGTCTTAGTGGCCCAGGCATAATTAGTAAGCGTGGGTGGGTTCCCGGCGCTCAGATGGAGACTCAGCTGGAAGGTAAAGGAAATGACAAAGACTTTATGAATTGGGCTATAGTTCAACTCTTTGACAGAAGCGAGATGGTGGTGAGGGGACAGACCCCAGTGAAATCAGAGGTGAGAAGCACAAAGCAATACAGTGAAGCAGAC
>NW_027219004.1:0-10868 GCF_027580195.1 Bos mutus
ATCACTGCATGATAAGTCACGTGATCAGTTCATGATCAGCCATGTGATTAGTGCATGATCAGCCTCATGATAAATGCATGATCATCCATGTGATTATTGCATGCACAATCAAGTGATCAGTGCATGATAGCCACGAGATCTGTGCATGATCAGTGTATGATCAGCCACGTGATCAGGTCATGATAGCCAGGTGACCAGCACATGATTAACCAGTGCATGATCAGTCAGGTGATCAGTGTATGATCAGCTTACTGATCAGTGCATGATCAGCCACGTGATCAGTGCATGGTCAGGCAAGTGATCAATGTATAATCAGCCACGTGATCATTGCATGTGCAGCCACGTGATCAGTGCATGCACACTCACGTGATCAGTGTATGATCAGGCATGTGATCAGTGCATGATCAGCCACGTGATCAGTGCATGTGCAGTCTCGTGATCAGTGAATGATCAGGCATGTGATCAGTGCATGATCAGCCACGTGATCAGTGCATGGTCAGCCACGTGATCAGTGCATGATCAGCCACGTGATCAGTGCATGATCAGCCACGTGATCAGTGCATGATCAGCCACGTGATCAGTGCATGATCAGCCACGGGATCAGTGCATGATCAGCCACGTGACCAGTGCATGATCAGCTTCGTGATCAGTGCATGATCAGCCACGTGATCAGTGCATGATCAGGCACGTGATGAGTGCATGATCAGCCACGTGATCAGTGCATGATCAGGCACGTGATCAGTTCATGATCAGGCATGTAATCAGTGCATGATCAGCCACGTGATCAGTGTATGATCAGCCACGTGATCAGTGTGAATGATAGCCACGTGACCCCTGCATGATTAGTCACGTGATCAGTGCATGATGAGCCCGGTATCACTGCATGTGCATGATCAGCCACGTGATCAGTGCAGTCAGCCAGGTGATCAGTGCATGCACGTGATCAGTGCATGATCAGCCACGTGATCAGTGCATGATCAACCACGTGATCAGTGTATGATCAGCCGATCAGGCCGTGATCAGTGCATGATCAGCCACGTGATCAGTGCATGATCAGCCACGTGATCAGTGCATGATCAGTCATGATCAGTGCATGATCAGCCACGTGATCAGTGCGCATGATCAGTCACGTGATCAGTGCATGATCAGCTTCGTGATCAGTGCATGATCAGCCACGTGATCAGTGATGATCAGCCACGTGATCAGTGCATGATCAGTCACGTGATCAGTCATGATCAGTCACGTGATCAGTGCATGATCAGCCACGTGATCAGTGCATGATCAGCCACGTGATCAGTGCATGATCAGGCACGTGATCAGTGCATGATCAGTCATGTGATCAGCCTATGATCAGTGTTGATCAGCCACGTGATCAGTGCATGATCAGCCACGTGATCAGTGCATGATCAGCCACGTGATCAGTGCATGATCAGTCACGTGATCAGTTTATGATCAGTCGCGTGATCAGTGCATGATCAGCCACGTGATCAGTGCATGATCATCACGTGATCAGTGCATGATGGGTCACGTGATCAGTGCATGATCAGTAACGTGATCAGTGCATGATCAGCCGCGTGATCAGTGCATGTTCAGCCACGTGATCAGTGCATGATCAGCCACGAATCAGTGCATGCACAGTCACGTGATCAGTGTATGATCATCCACGTGATCAGTGCATGATCAGCACGTGATCAGTGCATGTTCAGCTTGCGTGATCGCCAGATCAGCCACGTGATCAGTGCATCATTCAGTCATTGATCCGGTGCATGATCAGCCACGTGATCAGCCCATGATCAGCCACGTGATCAGTGCATGATCAGGCACGTGAAGAGTATATGATCATCCACGTGATTAGTGCATGCAGCCGCGTGATCAGTGTATGATAGCTTCATGATCCCTGCATGATCAACCACGTGATCAGTGCATGATCAGCCACGGGATCAGTGCATGATAGCTTCGTGACCAGCACATGATCAACATGATCAGTGCATGATCAGTCAGGTGATCAGTGCATGATCAGCCACGTGATCAGTGCATGATCAGCCACGTGATCAGTGCATGATCAGCCACGTGATCAGTGCATGATCAGCTGGTGATCAGTGTGTGATCAGCCACGCGATCAGTGCATGATCAGCCACGTGATCAGTGCATGATCAGCCCGTGATCAGTGCATGATCAGCCACGTGATCATTGTGCCTGATCAGCAGTCACGTGATCAGCGCATGATCAGGCACGTGATCAGTGCATGATCAAACACGTGATCAGTGCATGATCAGTCACGTGATCAGTGTATGATCAGTCACGTGATCAGTGTGCATGATCAGCCACGTGATCAGTGCATGATCAGCCACGCGGATCAGTGGATGATCAGTCACGTGATCAGTGCATGATCAGGCACGTGATCAGTGCATGATCAGCAACGTGATCAGTGCATGATCAGCCACGGGATCAGTGTATATTCAGTGCACGTGATCAGTGCATGATCAGTCACGTTTTCAGGTGCATGTTCAGCCACGTGATCAGTGTGCATTTTCAGTCGCGTGATCAGTGCATGATTAGCAGATCGTGATCTGCATGATCAGCCACGATCATTGCATGTCATCCACGTGATCAGTGCATGATCAGTCTCGTGATCAGTGCATGATCAGCCACGTGATCAGTGCATGATCAGCCACGTGATCAGTGCCAGATCAGCCAGGTGATCAGTGCATGATCAGTCACGTGATCAGTGCATGATCAGCATGTGATCAGTGCATGATCAGCCGCGTGATCAGTGCATGATCAGAGTGCGTGATCAGCCACGCATGATCAGTCACGTGATCAGTGCATGATCAGCACGTGATCAGTGCATGATCAGCCACGTGATCAGTGCGATCAGTCACACGTGATCAGTGCATGATCAGTCCCACGTGATCAGTACATTGAGTCACGTGATCAGTGCATGATCAGCCACGTGATCAGTGCATGATCAGCTCACGTGATCAGTGCATGATCAGCCACGTGATCAGTGTATATTCAGCCACGTGATCAGTGCATGATCAGTGTCGTGATCAGTGCATGATCAGGGCACGTGATGGGTGTATGATCAGCTTCATGATCAGTGCATGATCAGCCACGTGATCAGTGCGATCAGCACGTGATCAGTGCATGATCAGTGCCACGTGATCAGTGCATGATCAGTCTCGTGATCAGGTGCATGATCAGCCACGTGATCAGTGCATGATCAGCCACGTGACCAGTGCATGATCAGTCACGTGATCAGTGCATGATCAGCCACGTGATCAGTGCATGATCACTACGTGATCAGTGCATGATCAGGCACGTGATCAGTGCATGATCAACACGTGATCAGTGCATGATCAGGCACGTGATCAGTGCATGATCAGCCACGTGATCAGTGCATGATCAGTCACGTGATCGGTGCATGATCAGGCGTGATCAGTGCATGATCAGCCACGTGATCAGTTCTTGATCTCCCCGCGTGATAAGTGCATGATCATTCACGTGATCAGTGCATGATCAGTCCACGTGATCAGTACATGATCATGACCCTTGTGATCAGTATGATCAGCCACGTGATCAGTGCATGATCACCCCTGCGTGATCAGTGCATGATCAGCCGTGATCAGTGGATGATCAGCCAGGTGATTGGTGCATGCACAGCCTCGTGATCAGTGCATGATCAGTCAGCGTGATCAGTGTATGATCAGCCACGTGATCAGTGCAAGATCAGCCACGTGATCAGTGCATGATCAGTCACGTGATCAGTGTATGATCAGCTTCACCGATCAGTGCATGATCAGCCACGTGATCAGTGCATGCACAGTCACGTGATCAGTGCTTGTTCAGCCACGTGATCAGTGCATGATCAGCCACGTGATCAGTGTGCGATCAGGCGCGTGATCAGTGCATGATCAGTTTCACGTGATCAGTGCATGATCAGCCGCGTGATCAGTGCATGATCAGTCACGTGATCAGTGAATGATCAGCCACGTGATCAGTGCATGATCAGTCACGTGATCAGTGCATGATCAGCCGCGGGATAAGTGCATGATCAGCATCGTGATCAGTGCATGATAGGCGCGTGATCAGTGCATGATCAGTGTCATGATCAGTGTATGATCAGCCGCGATGCTCAGCGCATGATCATGCCACGTGATCAGTGCATGTTCAGCCTCGTGATCGCGTATGATCAGTCACGATCAGTATGATCACAACGTTATCAGCGTTCCGATCAACCACGCGATTCAGGTGCATGATCAGCCACGTGATCAGTGCAGATCAGGCGTGATCGGTGTATGATCAGCCGATGATCAGTGTATGATCAGCCACGCGTTGATCAGTGCATGATCAGCCACGTGATCAGTGCATGATCAGCCACGTGATCAGTGCATGATCAGTCTGGTGACCAGGCGTGTGATCAACCAACGTGATCACCGTGGCGATCATCCACATGTAATCCAGTGCGCAATCAGCCACGGATCAGTGATGATCAGCCAGCACGATCAGTGCTGATCAGTCACATGATGAGTACATGATCAACCACGTGATCAGTGCATGATCAGCCACGGATCCGGTATGATCAGTCACGTGGGATCAGTGCATGATCAGGCACGGGACGTGCATGATCATCCATGTGATCATTATTGAAACAATCGTGATCAGAGTATGATCAGCCACGATCAGTGCATGATCAGTGTATGATCAGCCACTTGATTGCCCAGCGATATCGAATTGGGTGCATGATCGAGTCACATGATAACCGTAATCAGTACGCATGATCAGTCCACGGGATCAGTACATGATCAAACGTGATCAGTGCATGATCAGCCACGCGATCAGTGCATGATCAGGCACGTGATCAATTCGGCACCGCTACGTGATCAGCTGTACATGCACAGTCACGCGATCAGTGCAAGATCACCATCGCGATCACAGTCATGATCAGCCACGCGGATCCGTGCCTGGCCATCGCCACGTGATGTACGATGCAACAACGCGATCAGTGAATGATCAGGCCACGTGATCAGTAGATGATCAGCCAGGTGATCATTGTACGATCAATCACGCGATCAGTTTGCGATCAGTCACGCGATCAGTGCATGATCAGCCACGATCAGTGCATGATCAGCCACGTGATCAGCGCATGATCAGCCATGGATCAGTGCATGCCAGTCACGCGACCAATGTATGATCAGCTTCGTGATCAGTGTATGATCAGCCACGTGGATCAGTGCATGATCAGCCACGTGATCAGTGCGTGATCAGTCACGTGATCAGTGCATGATCAGCCACGTGATCAGTGCATGATCAGCCGCGTGATCAGTGCATGATCAGCCGCGTGATCAGTGCATGATCAGCCACGTGATCAGTGCATGATCAGCCACGTGATCAGTGCATGATCAGTCACGTGATCAGTGTGCATGATCAGCCACGTGATCAGTGCATGATCAGCCACGTGATCAGTGCATGATCAGCCACGTGATCAGTGCATGATCAGCCACGTGATCAGTGCATGATCAGTCACGTGATCAGTGCATGATCAGCCGCGTGATCAGTGTGTGCATGATCAGCCGCGTGATCAGTGCATGATCAGCCACGTGATCAGTGCATGATCAGCCGCGTGATCAGTGCATGATCAGCCGCGTGATCAGTGCATGATCAGCCACGTGATCAGTGCATGATCAGCCACGTGATCAGTGCATGATCAGCTTCGTGATCAGTGCATGATCAGCCACGTGATCAGTGCATGATCAGCCACGTGATCAGTGCATGATCAGCCACGTGATCAGTGCATGATCAGCCGCGTGATCAGTGCATGATCAGCCACGTGATCAGTGCATGATCAGCCACGTGATCAGTGCATGATCAGCCACGTGATCAGTGCATGATCAGCCACGTGATCAGTGCATGATCAGCCACGTGATCAGTGCATGATCAGCCACGTGATCAGTGTGCATGATCAGCCACGTGATCAGTGCATGCATGATCAGCCGCGTGATCAGTGCATGATCAGCGCGTGATCAGTGCATGATCAGCCACGTGATCAGTGCATGATCAGCCACGTGATCAGTGCATGATCAGCCACGTGATCAGTGCATGATCAGCCACGTGATCAGTGCATGATCAGCCACGTGATCATCACCATCATTCAGCCACGTGATCAGTGCATGATCAGTCACGTGATCAGTGCATGATCAGCCGCGTGATCAGTGCATGATCAGCCTCGTGATCAGTGCATGATCAGCGTGATCAGTGCATGATCAGCCGTGATCAGTGCATGATCAATCACGTGATCAGTGCATGATCAGATCACGTGATCAGTGCATGATCAGCCCGCGTGATCAGTGCATGATCATCGTGATCAGTGCGTGATCAGTGCATGATCAGCCGCGTGATCAGTGCATGATCGTGATCAGTGTGATCAGCGTGATCATGATCAGTCACGTGATCAGTGCATGATCAGCCACGTGATCAGTGCATGATCAGCCACGTGATCAGTGCATGATCAGTCACGTGATCAGTGCATGATCAGCCACGTGATCAGTGCATGATCAGCCACGTGATCAGTGCATGATCAGCCACGTGATCAGTGCATGATCAGGCCGTGATCAGTGCATGATCAGCCGCGTGATCAGTGCATGATCAGCCGCGTGATCAGTGCATGATCAGGCACGTGATCAGTGCATGATCAGCCACGTGATCAGTGCATGATCAGCCCGCGTGATCAGTGCATGATCAGCCACGTGATCAGTGCATGATCAGCCACGTGATCAGTGCATGATCAGCCACGTGATCAGTGCATGATGCCATGTGATCAGTGCATCAGTCACGTCAGTGCATGATCAGCAGTCGCGTGATGTGTGATCATGTCATCGCGTGATCAGTCATGATCAGGCGTGATCAGTGCATGATCAGCCGCGTGATCAGTGCATGATCAGCCGCGTGATCAGTGCATGATCAGCCGCGTGATCAGTGCATGATCAGTCGCGTGATCAGTGCATGATCAGCCGCGTGATCAGTGCATGATCAGCCGCGTGATCAGTGCATGTCATCCGTGATCAGTGCATGATCAGCCACGTGATCAGTGCATGATCATCAGTCGCGTGATCAGTGCATGATCAGCCATGCGTGATCAGTGCATGATCAGCCACGTGATCAGTGCATGATCAGCCGCGTGATCAGTGCATGATCAGCCACGTGATCAGTGCATGATCAGCCCGTGATCAGTGCATGATCAGCCACGTGATCAGTGCATGATCAGCCGCGTGATCAGTGCATGATCAGCCGCGTGATCAGTGCATGATCAGCCATCCGTGATCAGTGCATGATCAGCCGCGTGATCAGTGCATGATCAGCCGCGTGATCAGTGCATGATCAGCCACGTGATCAGTGCATGATCAGCCACGTGATCCGTGATCAGTGCATGATCAGCCGCGTGATCAGTGCATGATCAGCCACGTGTGATCAGTGCATGATCAGCCACGTGATCAGTGCATGATCAGCCACGTGATCAGTGCATGATCAGCCGCGTGATCAGTGCATGATCAGCCACGTGATCAGTGCATGATCAGCCGCGTGATCAGTGCATGATCAGTGCACGTGATCAGTGCATGATCAGCCACGTGATCAGTGCATGATCAGCCACGTGATCAGTGCATGATCAGCCACGTGATCAGTGCATGATCAGCCACGTGATCAGTGCATGATCAGCCACGTGATCAGTGCATGATCAGTCACGTGATCAGTGCATGATCAGCCACGTGATCAGTGCATGATCAGCCGCGTGATCAGTGCATGATCAGCCACGTGATCAGTGCATGATCAGTCACGTGATCAGTGCATGATCAGCCACGTGATCAGTGCATGATCGTGCAGTGCGTGATCAGTGCATGATCAGCCGCGTGATCAGTGCATGATCAGTCACGTGATCAGTGCATGATCAGCCGTGATCGTGTGCATGATCAGTGCGTGATCAGTGCATGATCAGCCACGTGATCAGTGCATGATCAGCCACGTGATCAGTGCATGATCAGTCACGTGATCAGTGCATGATCAGCCACGTGATCAGTGCATGATCAGCCGTGATCAGTCGTGTGCATGATCAGCCACGTGATCAGTGCATGTGATCAGTGCATGATCATCAGCCCGCGTGATCAGTGCATGATCAGCCGCGTGATCAGTGCATGATCAGCCACGTGATCAGTGCATGATCAGCCGCGTGATCAGTGCATGATCAGTCCGTGATCAGTGCATGATCAGTCACGTGATCAGTGCATGATCAGCCACGTGATCAGTGCATGATCAGCCGCGTGATCAGTGCATGATCAGTCACGTGATCAGTGCATGATCAGTCCACGTGATCAGTGCATGATCAGCCGCGTGATCAGTGCATGATCAGCCACGTGATCAGTGCATGATCAGCCGCGTGATCAGTGCATGATCAGCCACGTGATCAGTGCATGATCAGCACGTGATCGGTGCATGATCAGCCGCGTGATCAGTGCATGATCAGCCATGTGATCAGTGCATGATGATCGCGTGAGTGCATGATCAGCCACGTGATCAGTGCATGATCAGCCACGTGATCAGTGCATGATCAGTCATCGTGATCAGTGCATGATCAGTGCGCGTGATCAGTGCATGATCAGCCCGTGATCAGTGCATGATCAGCCACGTGATCAGTGCATGATCAGCCACGTGATCAGTGCATGATCAGCGCGTGATCAGTGCATGATCAGCCGCGTGATCAGTGCATGATCAGCCACGTGATCAGTGCATGATCAGCCACGTGATCAGTGCATGATCAGCCCGCGTGATCAGTGCATGATCAGCCACGTGATCAGTGCATGATCAGTCACGTGATCAGTGCATGATCAGCCACGTGATCAGTGCATGATCAGCCACGTGATCAGTGCATGATCAGCCGCGTGATCAGTGCATGATCAGCCACGTGATCAGTGCATGATCAGCCGCGTGATCAGTGCATGATCAGCCACGTGATCAGTGCATGATCGTGATCAGTGCGTGATCAGCCGCGTGTGCATGATCAGTCACGTGATCAGTGCATGATCAGCCACGTGATCAGTGCATGATCAGCCACGTGATCAGTGCATGATCAGCCACGTGATCAGTGCATGATCAGCCACGTGATCAGTGCATGATCAGCCACGTGATCAGTGCATGATTCAGCTCGTGATCAGTGCATGATCAGCCGCGTGATCAGTGCATGATCAGCCGCGTGATCAGTGCATGATCAGCCCGTGATCAGTGCATGATCAGGTCATGTGATCAGTGCATGATCAGCCACGTGATCAGTGCATGATCAGCCCGTGATCAGTGCATGATCAGTCACGTGTGATCAGTGCATGATCAGCCACGTGATCAGTGCATGATCAGCCACGTGATCAGTGCATGATCAGCCACGTGATCAGTGCATGATCAGCCGCGTGATCAGTGCATGATCAGCCACGTGATCAGTGCATGATCAGCCACGTGATCAGTGCATGATCAGCCACGTGATCAGTGCATGATCAGATCGCGTGATCAGTGCATGATCAGTGCGTGATCAGTGCATGATCAGCCCGCGTGATCAGTGCATGATCAGCCACGTGATCAGTGCATGATCAGTGCGTGATCAGTGCATGATCAGCCACGTGATCAGTGCATGATCAGCCACGTGATCAGTGCATGATCAGCCACGTGATCAGTGCATGATCAGCCGCGTGATCAGTGCATGATCAGCCACGTGATCAGTGCATGATCAGCCACGTGATCAGTGCATGATCAGCCGCGTGATCAGTGCATGCACGTGATCAGTGCACGTGATCAGCCGTGATCAGTGCATGATCAGCCGCGTGATCAGTGCATGATCAGCCGCGTGATCAGTGCATGATCAGCCACGTGATCAGTGCATGATCAGCCGCGTGATCAGTGCATGATCAGCCGCGTGATCAGTGCATGATCAGTCACGTGATCAGTGCATGATCAGCCCGTGATCAGTGCATGATCAGCCCGCGTGATCAGTGCATGATCAGCCCGTGATCAGTGCATGATCAGCCGCGTGATCAGTGCATGATCAGCCGCGTGATCAGTGCATGATCAGCCACGTGATCAGTGCATGATCAGCCACGTGATCAGTGCATGATCAGCCGCGTGATCAGTGCATGATCAGCCGCGTGATCAGTGCATGATCAGCCGCGTGATCAGTGCATGATCAGCCGCGTGATCAGTGCATGATCAGCCACGTGATCAGTGCATGATCAGCCACGTGATCAGTGCATGATCAGCCGCGTGATCAGTGCATGATCAGCCGCGTGATCAGTGCATGATCAGCCACGTGATCAGTGCATGATCAGCCACGTGATCAGTGCATGATCAGCGCGTGATCAGTGCATGATCAGCCACGCGTGATCAGTGCATGATCAGCCGCGTGATCAGTGCATGATCAGCCGCGTGATCAGTGCATGATCAGCCACGTGATCAGTGCATGATCAGTCGCGTGATCAGTGCATGATCAGCCACGTGATCAGTGCATGATCAGCCACGTGATCAGTGCATGATCAGCCAGCGTGATCAGTGCATGATCGTGATCAGTGCATGATCAGTGCAGTGTGATCATCTCCAGTGTGCATGATCAGCCACGTGATCAGTGCATGATCAGCCGCGTGATCAGTGCATGATCTCCACGTGATCAGTGCATGATCAGCCCACGTGATCAGTGCATGATCAGCCACGCGTGATCAGTGCATGTTCAGCCGCGTGATCAGTGCATGCACAGTCACGTGATCAGTGTATGATCAGCCGTGATCAGTGCATGGTCAGCCGCGTGATCAGTGCATGATCAGGCGCGTGAAGAGTGCATGATC
>NW_027219005.1:0-4139 GCF_027580195.1 Bos mutus
AAGGCTAGCTGGCAACTGCAGAGCAGGCAGGTCGGCGGCTCGCTGGAGATTATCAGCGCAGATGAGCAGCAGGGTAGCGGGTCCGTTGATTCAAGCAGACTGAGCAGGCAGGTGTCAGCAGTGGGAGCACGGCAGAGGAGCAGCAGGTGTGGCGGCAGTGTCGCGTCGTGCATAATCAAGCAGGTGGCACGAGTTGTCTGGCTGCAGCTCGAGCGATAGCAAGCAAGGCAGGCGGCAATAGCGTAGGTGATCAGCGATAGCTCAGGCGGTCGGATGAGACAGGTGGCGGCGTTCATTACACAGATAACAGAGGGCGGTAGCTGGCTTACAAGCAGAGCAGGCGTGGCAGCCGTGGACATGCGTAGCGGCAGTCGCGACAGGCGGTTCAAGATGCAGGCTGATCGGGATACCAGGGATGCAGCGGGTCAGCTTATCAAGCAATGAGCAGGCAGGTGTGCGCGGCTCAGCTGGGATTATCAACAGAAGAGCAGCAGGTGTCGCCGGCTAAGTTGGCGAATACCAAGCAGATGAGCAGGCAGGTGTCGCGTCGCGCAGCTGGCGATTAACCCTTATCAAGCAGATGAACAGGCAAGTGTCGCAGCTCAATAGCGATTATCAAAAAAATAAGTAGAAAGCCAATCTCAGCGCAGCTCAACTGCATCGGTCACAAAGCAGATGAAACAGGCAAGGTGTCACATTAAACATTCAAAGCGCTTATCAAGCAGATAGAAACAGAGGCAAGTGCCTGCGGCTCAGCTGGCCAGGTGTCAAAAAGATGAGCAGGCAGGAGTCATGTGGGCGCAGCCTGGCGATTATCAAGCAGATGAGCAGGCAGGTGTCGTGTAGCTCACCTGTCGATTATCAAGCAGATAAGGCAGGCAGGTGTGCTTGCGGCTCAGCTTGCGATTATCAAAACAGAATGAAGCAGGCGATTGTGCGACTCAGCTGCGATATCAGCAGATGAGCGAAGCGGGTGTCTGCGGCTCAGCTGGCGTGATCAAACAGATGAACAAGAATGAGCAGGCAGGATTATGGTATCAGGCAGATGAGCAGGCGGGTGTCGCGGCGGCTCGGCTGGCGATTATCAAGCAGATGAGCAGGCAGGTGTCGCGCGGCTCAGCTGGCGGTATCAAGCAGATGAGCAGGCAGGTGTCTCCTGGCTCAGCTGGCGATTATCAAGCAGATGAGCAGGCAGGTGTGGCGCGGCTCAGCTGGCGATTATCAAGCAGATGAGCAGGCAGGTGTCAGCGGCTCAGCTGGCGATTATCAAGCAGATGAGCAGGCAGGTGTCGTGCGGCTCAACTGGCGATTACCAAGCAGATGAGCAGGCAGGTGTCGCGGGGCACAGATATCGATTATCAAGCAGATGAGCAGGCAGGTGTCGCATGGCTCAGCTGGCGATTATCAAGCAGATGAGCAGGCAGGTTCATCGCGGCTCAGCGGCTCAGCAAAAAGCGATTATCAAGCAGATGAGCAGGCAGGTGTTAGCAGCTCAGCCCAGCGATATCAAGCAGATGAGCAGGCAGGTGTCCGCAGGCTCAGGCGATTATCAAGCAGATGAACAGGCAGGTGTCGCCCGCGGCTCAGCTGGCCAGTATCAAGCAGATGAACAGGCAGGTCGCGCGCTCAGCTCATTATCAAGCGATTATCAAGCTGATGAGCGGCTCAGCGGGTGTCAGAAAAACAGGCAGCGGTCTCGGCTCTGGCGATTATCAAGCAGATGAGCGGCAGGTGTCGCGCGGCTCAGCTGGCGATTATCAAGCAGATGAGCAGGCAGGTGTCACAGCGGCTCAGCTGGCCTTATCAAGCAGATGAGCCGGCAGGTGTCGCCTGGCTCAGCTGGCGTATTATCAAGCAGATGAGCAGGCAGGTGTCGCGCGGCTCAGCTGTCCGATTATCAAGCAGATGAGCAGGCAGGTGCCGGCGGCGGCTCCGTTGGCGATTATCAGGCAGATGAGCAGGCGGGTGTCAGCGCGGCTCAGCTGTCGATTATCAAGCAGATGAGCAGGCAGGTGTCGCGGCTCAGCTGGCGATTATCAAGCAGATGAGCAGGCAGGTGTAGCCGCGGCTCAGCTGGCTCAAGCGATTATCAAGCAGATGAGCAGGCAGGTGTCAGCGTGGCTCAGTTGGCGATTATCAAGCAGATGAGCAGGCAGGTGTCGCGCGGCTCAGCTGGCGATTATCAAGCAGATGAGCAGGCGGGTGTCGTAGTGGCTCAGCTGGCGATTATCAAGCAGATGAGCAGGCAGGTGTCGCGCGGCTCAGCTGGCGATTATCAAGCAGATGAGCAGGCAGGTGTCGCGGGGCTCAGCTGGCGATTATCAAGCAGATGAGCAGGCAGGTGTCGCGCGGCTCAGCTGGTGATTATCAAGCAGATGAGCAGGCAGGTGTCGCGCGGCTCAGCTGGCGATTATAGGGCAGATGAGCAGGCAGGTGTCGCGGCTCAGCTGGCGATTATCAAGCAGATGAGCAGGCAGGTGTCACGCATGGCTCAGCTGGCGATTATCAAGCAGATGAGCAGGCAGGTGTCGCGAGGCTCAGCTTGGCGATTATCAAGCAGATGAGCAGACAGGTGTCATGTGGCTCAGCTGGCGATTATCAAGCAGATAAGCAGGCGGGTGTCAGCGGCGGCTCAGCTGGCGATTATCAAGCAGATGAGCAGGCGGTGTCGCAGCGGCTCAGCTAGCGATTATCAAGCAGATGAGCAGGCAGGTCAAGCAGCTCAGCTGGCGATTATCAAGCAGATGAGCGGCAGGTGTCCCCGCGGCTCAGCTGCGATTATCAAGCGAATGAGCAGGCAGGTGTCGCGCGGCTCAGCTGGCGATTATCAAGCAGATGAGCAGGCAGGTGTGCGCGGCTCAGCTGTCGATTATCAAGCAGATGAGCGGCAGGTGTTGTGTCAGCGGCTCGGCTGGCGTTATCAAGCAGATGAACAGGCAGGTGTCGCAGCGGCTCAGCTGGCGTATATCAAGCAGATGAGCAGGCAGGTGTTGCGCGGCTCAGCTCTCGAGTTATCAAACAGATGAGCAGGCAGGTGTCGGCGGCTCAGCTGGCGATTATCAAGCAGATGAGCAGGCAGGTGTTGCCGGCTCAGCTGGCCATTATCAAGCAGATGAACAGGCAGGTGTGTCAGCGGCTCAGCTTTCGATTATCAAGCAGATGAGCAGGCGGGTGTCGCGGCGACTCAGCTGGCGATTATCAAGCAGATGAGCAGGCAGGTGTCGCAGCTCAGGCTCAGCTGGCGATTATCAGGCAAGATGCAGCAGGCAGGTGTCATGCGCGGCTCAGCTGCGATTATCAAGCAGATGAGCAGGCAGGTGTCGCGCGGCTCAGCTGGCGATTATCAAGCAGATGAGCGGCAGGTGTCGGGCGGCTCAGCTGGCGATTATCAAGCAGATGAGCGAGCAGGTGTCGCGCCCGGCTCAGCTAGCGATTATCAAGCGAATGAGCAGGCAGAGTAAAGCTTGCAGCTCAGCTGGCGATTATCAAGCAATGAGCAGGCAGGTGTCCGCGGCTCAGCTCAATTATCAAGCAGATGAGCAGGCAGGTGTCGCCAGCGGCTCAGCTGGCGATTATCAATCAGATGAGCAGGCAGGTGTCGGCGCGGCTCAGCTGGCGTTATCAAACAGATGGCAGGCAGGTGTCGCGTGGCTCAGCTGGCGTATTATCAAGCAGAATGAGCAAGCGGCAGGTGGCGGCAGGTGTCTCGCTGGCGTTATCAAGCAGATGAGCAGGCAGGAGTATCGAGGCTCAGCTGGCGATTATCAAGCAAATGAGCAGGCAGGTGTCGCGTGGCTCAGCTGGCGATTATCAAGCAGATGAGCAGGCAGGTGTCGCGGGGCTCAGCTGCAGCGATTATCAAGCAGATGAGCAGGCAGGTGTCAGCGGCTCAGCTGGCGATTATCAAGCAAATGAGCAGGCAGGTGTCGCGCGGCTCAGCTGGCGAGTATCAGGCAGATGAGCAGGCAGGTGTCGCGCGGCTCAGCTGGCGTTATCAAGCAGATGAGCAGGCAGGTGTCGCGTCGGCTCAGCTGGCGATTATCTTGCAGATGAGCAGGCAGGTGTGGCGCGGCTCAGCTGGCATTTATCAAGCACATGACGCGGTGCGCCGCGGCTCAGCTGGCGTTATCAAGCAGATG
>NW_027219006.1:0-11683 GCF_027580195.1 Bos mutus
GCATGATCAGTCGCGTGACCAGTACATAGTAACTATGCTGATCATTGTATTATCAGCCCGGTGGCAGTGCATGATAATCCGTGATTAGGGCATGATCAGTCACCTGAACGGTGCATTATCAATTCGTTACCATTGCATGATCAGTCCGCGTGGCCCAGTACATATTATCGTGATCATTGCAGAATCATCACGTAAGCACTGCATATTAGCCACGAGATCGGTGCATGATCGGTCAGGTGATCCGTGCATGATCGCCGCGTGATCACAGTATGACCAGCCAAGTGATCAGTGCATGATAGACACGTGATCGTGCATGATCTGTCACATGATCAGTGTATGATCGTCACGTGAACAGTGCATGATAAGTCACCTGATTAGTGCATGATCGGCGATTACATGATCAATGCATGATCCAGCCGCGTGACCAGTACATGGTAACTACGTGATCAGTGCATGATGGTCAGATGATCAGTGCATGATCAGCCACGTGATCAGTGCATGACCAGCGCGTGATCAGAGTATGACCAGCCAAAAATGATCAGTGCATGATAGCCACGTGATCAGTGCATGATCTGTCACATGATCAGTGTATGATCATCCACGTGATCAGTGCATGGGCAGTTGCGTGATCACTGCATGATCATCAGTGCATGATCAGTACGTGATCAGTATGATCAACCACGTGATTAGTGCACGATCAGCCAGGTAATGAGTGCATGATAGCCAGATGATCAGTGCATTATCAGTCACGGAACAGTGTATGATCAGCCCAGTAATCAGTGCATGATAGCCAACTGATCAGTGGATGATCAGTCACGTGATCAGTGCATGGTCAGTCACGTGATCAGTGTATGATCAGTCATCAGTGCCTTCGGTGCATGATCATTGCGTGATCAGTGCAGTCGGTGATCAGCCCGTGATCAGTCACGTGATTGCGTGACCAGGCACGTGTCAGTGCATGACCTCACGTGATGAGACCAGCCGCGATCAGCCACGTGATCAGTGCATGATCAGTCACGTGATAAGTGCATGATCAGCCGTGTGATCAGTGCATTATCAGTCATGTGACCAGTACATGTTAGCTAGGTGAACTTTGCATGATCAGCAACGTGATCTGTGCATGATAGCCACGTGATCAGTGCATGATCAGGCACGTGATCAGTGCATGATCAATTACGTGACCATTGCATGATAAGTCACGTGACCAGTACATGATTAGCCACGTGATTATTGCAGGATCAGCCACGTTAGCACTGCATGATAGCCACGTTATCAGTGCATGATCAGTCACGTTATCAGTGCATGATCAATTACGTGATCAGTGCATGATCAGTCACATGACCAGTACATGGTATTTAGGTGATCATTTCATGATCAGCCACGAGCCGTGCATGATAGCCACGAGATCAGTGCATGATCAGTCACGTGATCAGTGCATGATCAGTCACGCGTGAACAGTGCATGATAAGTCACCTGATCAGTGCATGATCAATTACGTGATCAGTGCATGATCACCACGCGTGACCAGTACATGGTAGCTACGCGATCATTTCATGATCAGCCACGTGAGACGTGCATGATATCCACGTGATCAGTGCATGATCTTTACGTGAGCAGTGTATGATCAGCCACGTGATCAGTGCATGGTCAGACACGTGAACACTGTATGATCAGCCCCGTGATCAGTGCATGATATCCAAGTGATCAGTGCATGATCAATCACGTGATCAGTGCATGATCAGACACGTGAACAGTGCATGCTCAGTCACGTGATCAGGCCTGCTGAGCAGCGTGATTACTGTCTGCTCATCTGCTTGATCATTGCCAGCTGAGTTGCACGATCAGTGCCTGTCATCTGCTTGACATTGCCAGCTGTGCTGCGTGAATTCCTGCCTCCTCAGCTGCTTTGATTATTGCCAGCTGAGCAGCATGATTCCTCAGAGCTGAGTTCCGTGATTATTGCCTGCTGACTGTTTGATTCGTGCCTACTCAGCTCTTTGTTTATTGCCTCCAGAGGCACATGATCAGTGTATGATAGCAAATATGATCAGTGCATGATCAGTCACATGATCAGCGCCATTAAGTCACGTGATCACTACATGATAGTCACGTGGTCAGTCCATGCTCAGTCACGGTATCAGTGCATGATCAGCCACGTGATCAGTGCATTACAGCCACGTGATCAGTGCATGATAGCCACGTGATCAGTGCATGATCAGCCAGGTGATCAGTGCATGATAGCTACGTGATCAGTTCATGATTAGTCACGTGATCAGTGCATGACCAGGCAGGTGATCAGTGTATGATCAGCCACGTGAACAGTGCATGATAGCCACGGGAGCAGTGCATGATCAGTCACGTGACCAGTGCATGGTAGCTATGTGATCATTGTATGATCATCCACGTTAGCAGTGCATGATAGCCACGTGATCAGTGCATGATCAGTCACGTGATCAGTGCATGATCAGTCACGTTGATCAGTGCATGATCAGTCCCGTGACCAGTACATGTTAGCTACACGATCATTGCAGGATCAGCCACGTGAGCACTGCATGATGGACACGTGATCAGTGCATGATCAGCTACATGAGCAGTGTATGATCAGCCATTTGATCAGTGCATGATCAGACACGTGAACAGTGTATGATCAGCCACGTGAACAGTGCATGATAGCCACGTCATCAGTTCATGATCAGTCACCATATGGGTGTATGATCAGTCACGTGACCAGTACATGGTAGCTACATAATCATTGCATGATCAGTCACGTGATCAGTGCATGATCAGTCATGTAATCTGTGCATGACCAGGCACGTGATCAGTGTATGACCAGCCAAGTGATCAGTGCATGATAGCCACGTGATCAGTGCATGATCAGTCACGTGATCAGTGTATGATCAGCCACGTAATCCGTGCATGATCAGCCACATGATCAGTGCATGATCAATTACGTGATCAGTGCATGATCAGTCACGCGTGAACAGTGCATGTTCAGTCACGTGAACAGTGCATGATAAGTCACCTGATCAGTGCATGATCAATTACGTGATCAGTGCATGATCACTAACGTGACCAGTACATGGTAGCTACGTGGTCAGTGCATGTTCAGCCACGTGAGCAGTGCATGATAGCCACGTGATCAGTGCATGATCAGTTTCGGGAGCAGATTATGATCAGCCATTTGATCAGTGCATGATAGCCACGTGATCACTGCATGATCTGTCACATGATCAGTGCATGATCATCCACGTGATCAGTGCATGGGCAGTCATGTGATCACTGCATGATATAGACGTGATCAGTGCATGATCAGTCTCTTGATCAGTGTATGATCAACCATGTGATCAGTGCATGATAGCCAGGTAATGAGTGCATGATAGCCAGATGAGCAGTGCATGATCAGTCCCATGATCAGTGCATGATCAGCCACGTCATCAGTGCATGATAGCCACGTGATCAGTGCATACAATTACGTGATCAGTGCATGCGCAATCCCGTGATCAGTGCATGAGAGCCACGTGATCAGTGCATGATCAGTCACGTGATCAGGGCCTGCTGAGCTGCGTGATTGCTGTCTGCTCATCTGCTTGACAATTGCCAGCTGAGCTGCACGATTCCTGCCTGTCATCTCCTTGACAATTGCCACCTGTGCTGCGTAATTCCTGCCTGCTCATCTACTTGATTATTGCCAGCTGAGCAGCATGATTTCTCAGAGCTGAGTTCCATGATTATTGCCTGCTGACTGATTCCCGCCTACTCAGCTGTTTGTTCATTGCCTACAGAGGCACATGATCAGTGTATGACACCAAACATGATCAGCACATGATCAGTCACATGATCAATGCATGATAAGACAGGTGATCAGTGCATGATCAGCCACGTGATCAGTGGACGATCAGTCATGTGACCAGTACATGGTAGCTGCGTGATCATTGTATGATCAGCCACGTGATCATTGCATGATAGCCACGTGATCAGTGCATGATCAGTTACGTGATCAGTGCATGATCAGTCGCGTGATTCCTGCCGCTCATCTGCATGACAATTGCCAGCTGAGCTGCAATTTCCTTTGGCTCTTCTGCTTGACAAATGCCAGCTGAGCTGCGTGATTCCTGCCTGGTCACCTGCTTGATTATTGCCAGTTGAGCAGCATGATTCGTCACTGCTGAGCTCCATGCTTATTGCCTGCTGATTGCGTGGTCCGTGTCTGCTCAGCTCTTTGAGTATTGCCTCCTGAGGTCCCTGATCCGCGCCACCTGCCCGGACCAGCCCCAGCTAATCCAGGGTATTCGAAGGAGAGATGGCCTAGGCGACTATTTATATGCTAATCAGAGGTGTCAGAATAATAGTATGAGAGGAGAGCTCAGTAGGAAATTCGGTCAGTGAGAAATGAGACTGAGTAGCTTGGTTTACAGGGAGACCAATCAACCTACAAGACAAGAAGTTTGCACCACTTACGAAGACCGCAGGCGCCCTCTCCCGAATCAGCGGAAGGTGCCTCACCTAGACACCTTTCGAGTGGGTCTTAGCAGCCCAGGCATAATTAGTAAGTGTGGTGGGTTCCGTGCCCAGATGGAGACTCAGCTGGAAGTTAAAGGAAAGAATGACAAGGAACTTTATGAATTGAGCTGTAAGTTAACTCTTTGACAGAGAGAGCGAGATGGTGGTGGGGACAGCCCCCCAGTGAAATCAGAGGTGAGGCACAAAGAAATACAGTAGGCAGACTCTGGTTTTTTTGGGGGAGATGCTCGAGAATATCCGGGTGGACCCTGAGGCTCGATCCGCATTTGAGTATGCCGAGCCTCCTTCCTCATGACTTTTGTCCAGAGTGGAATGCCTCCCGGCTCCCGGCACATGATCAGTGCATGCTCAGTCACGATATCAGTGCATGATCAGCCACGTGATCACTGACGGCACAGTCACGTGATCAGCGCCTCTCAGTCACGTGATCACCGTATGATAAACACCTGATCAGTGAACGACCAGCCACGTGATCACTGCATGCTCAGTCAGGTGGTCAGTTCCTGATCAGCCACGTGATCAGTGCGTGCACAGTCCCATGATCAGCGCCTGTCAGTCACTGATCACTGCCTGATGAACACGTGATCAGTGCCCGATCAGCCACGTCATCAGTGCATGCGCAGTCACGTGATCAGTGCATGATAGCCACGTGATCAGTGCCTGCACAGTCCCATGATCAGCGCCTGTCAGTCACTGATCATTGCCTGAGAAACACGTGATAAGTGCATGATGAGCCATGTGATCAGTGCCTGATCAGCCACGTCAGCAGTGCATGCACAGTCACGCGATCAGTGCATGATAGCCACGTGATCAGTGCATGCTCAGTCACGTGATCTGTACTTGATCAGCCACGTGATCAGTGCCTGCAGAGTCACGTGATCAGGGCCTGCTGAGCTGTGTGATTCCTGCCGGCTCATCTGCATGACAATTGCCAGCTGAGCTGCGTGATTCCTGTGGGCTCATCTGCTTGACAATTGCCAGCTGAGCTGCGTGATTCCTGCCTGGTCACCTGCTTGATTATTGCCAGTTGAGCAGCATGATTCGTCACTGCTGAGCTCCATGCTTATTGCCTGCTGATTGCGTGGTTCGTGTCTGCTCAGCTCTTTGAGTATTGCCTCCTGAGGTCCCTATTCGGGCGCCACCTGCCGGGGACCAGCCCCAGCTGATCCAGGGTATTCCGAAGGAGAGATGGCCTAGGCGACTATTTATATGCTATTGAGAGATATCAAGAATAATAGAATGAGGAGAGCTCAGTAGGAAAATTCGGTGGAGAAAAGAGACTGAGTAGCTTGGTTTACGCGGGAGACCAATCAAACTTCAAGACAAGAAGTTTAAACCACTTACGTAGGCCGCAGGCGCCCTCTCGAATAGCGGAAGGTGCCTCACCCTAGACACCTTCTCGAGTGGGTCTTAGCAGCCTAGGCATAATTAGTAAGCGTGGTGGGTTCCGCGCTCCAGATGGAGACTCAGCTGGAAGTTAAAGGGAAGAATGACAAGGAACTTGATGAATTGGAGCTGTAAGTTAACTCTTTGACAGAGAGAGCGAGATGGTGGTGGGGGACAGCCCCCAGTGAAATCAGAGGTGAGAGCACAAAGCAATACAGTAGGCAAACTCTGGTTTTTTTCGGGAGGAGATGCTCGAGAATATCCGGGTGGACTCCTGAGGCTCGATCCCGCATTTTCGTATGCCGAGCCTCCTTCCTCATGACCTTTGTCCAGAGTGGAATGCCTCCCCGGCTCCAGGCACATGATCAGTGCATGCTCAGTCACGATATCAGTGCATGATCAGCCACGTGATCACTGACGGCACAGTCACGTGATCAGCGCCTCTCAGTCACGTGATCACCGTATGATAAACACCTGATCAGTGAACGACCAGCCACGTGATCACTGCATGCGCAGTCAGGTGGTCAGTTCCTGATCAGCCACGTGATCAGTGCGTGCACAGTCCCATGATCAGCGCCTGTCAGTCACTGATCAATGCCTGATGAACACGTGATCAGTGCCCGATCAGCCACGTCATCAGTGCATGCACAGTCACGTGATCAGTGCATGATAGCCACGTGATCAGTGCCTGCACAGTCCCATGATCAGCGCCTGTCAGTCACTGATCATTGCCTGAGAAACACGTGATCAGTGCATGATGAGCCCTGTGATCAGTGCCTGATCAGCCACGTCATCAGTGCATGCGCAGTCACGCGATCAGTGCATGATAGCCACGTGATCAGTGCATGCTCAGTCACGTGATCTGTACTTGATCAGCCACGTGATCAG
Organism: Bos mutus; assembly: GCF_027580195.1. NCBI lineage: Eukaryota > Metazoa > Chordata > Mammalia > Artiodactyla > Bovidae > Bos > Bos mutus. Next base: position 6,796 of record NW_027219006.1, read on the forward strand.
TGCCTGCAGAGTCACGTGATCAGGGCCTGCTGAGCTGTGTGATTCCTGCCGGCTCATCTGCATGACAATTGCCAGCTGAGCTGCGTGATTCCTGTGGGCTCATCTGCTTGACAATTGCCAGCTGAGCTGCGTGATTCCTGCCTGGTCACCTGCTTGATTATTGCCAGTTGAGCAGCATGATTCGTCACTGCTGAGCTCCATGCTTATTGCCTGCTGATTGCAAGGTTCGTGTCTGCTCAGCTCTTTGAGTATTGCCTCCTGAGGTCCCTATTCGGGCGCCACCTGCCGGGGACCAGCCCCAGCTGATCCAGGGTATTCGAAGGAGAGATGGCCTAGGCGACTATTTATATGCTATTGAGAGATATCAAGAATAATAGAATGAGGAGAGCTCAGTAGGAAAATTCGGTGGAGAAAAGAGACTGAGTAGCTTGGTTTACGCGGGAGACCAATCAAACTTCAAGACAAGAAGTTTAAACCACTTACGTAGGCCGCAGGCGCCCTCTCGAATAGCGGAAGGTGCCTCACCCTAGACACCTTCTCGAGTGGGTCTTAGCAGCCTAGGCATAATTAGTAAGCGTGGTGGGTTCCGCGCTCCAGATGGAGACTCAGCTGGAAGTTAAAGGGAAGAATGACAAGGAACTTGATGAATTGGAGCTGTAAGTTAACTCTTTGACAGAGAGAGCGAGATGGTGGTGGGGGACAGCCCCCAGTGAAATCACAGTTGAGGGCACAAAGCAATACAGTAGGCAGACTCTGGTTTTTTTGGGGGGGAATGCTCGAGAATATCCGGGTGGACTCCTGAGGCTCGATCCCGCATTTTCGTATGCCGAGCCTCCTTCCTCATGACCTTTGTCCAGAGTGGAATGCCTCCCCGGCTCCCGGCACATGATCAGTGCATGCTCAGTCACGATATCAGTGCATGATCAGCCACGTGATCACTGACGGCACAGTCACGTGATCAGCGCCTCTCAGTCACGTGATCACCGTATGATAAACACCTGATCAGTGAACCACCAGCCACGTGATCACTGCATGCGCAGTCAGGTGGTCAGTTCCTGATCAGCCACGTGATCAGTGCGTGCACAGTCCCATGATCAGCGCCTGTCAGTCACTGATCAATGCCTGATGAACACGTGATCAGTGCCCGATCAGCCACGTCATCAGTGCATGCGCAGTCACGTGATCAGTGCATGATAGCCACGTGATCAGTGCCTGCACAGTCCCATGATCAGCGCCTGTCAGTCACTGATCATTGCCTGAGAAACACGTGATCAGTGCATGATGAGCCATGTGATCAGTGCCTGATCAGCCACGTCATCAGTGCATGCGCAGTCACGCGATCAGTGCATGATAGCCACGTGATCAGTGCATGCTCAGTCACGTGATCTGTACTTGATCAGCCACGTGATCAGTGCCTGCAGAGTCACGTGATCAGGGCCTGCTGAGCTGTGTGATTCCTGCCGGCTCATCTGCATGACAATTGCCAGCTGAGCTGCGTGATTCCTGTGGGCTCATCTGCTTGACAATTGCCAGCTGAGCTGCGTGATTCCTGCCTGGTCACCTGCTTGATTATTGCCAGTTGAGCAGCATGATTCGTCACTGCTGAGCTCCATGCTTATTGCCTGCTGATTGCGTGGTTCGTGTCTGCTCAGCTCTTTGAGTATTGCCTCCTGAGGTCCCTATTCGGGCGCCACCTGCCGGGGACCAGCCCCAGCTGATCCAGGGTATTGGAAGGAGAGATGGCCTAGGCGACTATTTATATGCTATTGAGAGATATCAAGAATAATAGAATGAGGAGAGCTCAGTAGGAAAAATTCGGTGGAGAAAAGAGACTGAGTAGCTTGGTTTACGCTGGGAGACCAATCAAACTTCAAGACAAGAAGTTTAAACCACTTACGTAGGCGCAGGCGCCTCTCGAATAGCGGAAGGTGCCTCACCCTAGACACCTTCGAGTGGGTCTTAGCAGCCCAGGCATAATTAGTAAGCGTGGTGGGTTCCGCGCTCCAGATGGAGACTCAGCTGGAAGTTAAAGGGAAGAATGACAAGGAACTTGATGAATTGGAGCTGTAAGTTAACTCTTTGACAGAGAGAGCGAGATGGTGGTGGGGGACAGCCCCCAGTGAAATCACAGGTGAGGGCACAAAGCAATACAGTAGGCAGACTCTGGTTTTTTTGGGGGGGAGATGCTCGAGAATATCCGGGTGGACTCCTGAGGCTCGATCCCGCATTTGCGTATGCCGAGCCTCCTTCCTCATGACCTTTGTCCAGAGTGGAATGCCTCCCCGGCTCCCGGCACATGATCAGTGCATGCTCAGTCACGATATCAGTGCATGATCAGCCACGTGATCACTGACGGCACAGTCACGTGATCAGCGCCTCTCAGTCACGTGATCACCGTATGATAAACACGTGATCAGTGAACGACCAGCCACGTGATCACTGCATGCGCAGTCAGGTGGTCAGTTCCTGATCAGCCACGTGATCAGTGCGTGCACAGTCCCATGATCAGCGCCTGTCAGTCACTGATCACTGCCTGATGAACACGTGATCAGTGCCCGATCAGCCACGTCATCAGTGCATGCACAGTCACGTGATCAGTGCATGATAGCCACGTGATCAGTGCCTGCACAGTCCCATGATCAGCGCCTGTCAGTCACTGATCATTGCCTGAGAAACACGTGATCAGTGCATGATGAGCCATGTGATCAGTGCCTGATCAGCCACGTCATCAGTGCATGCGCAGTCACGCGATCAGTGCATGATAGCCACGTGATCAGTGCATGCTCAGTCACGTGATCTGTACTTGATCAGCCACGTGATCAGTGCCTGCAGAGTCACGTGATCAGGGCCTGCTGAGCTGTGTGATTCCTGCCGGCTCATCTGCATGACAATTGCCAGCTGAGCTGCGTGATTCCTGTGGGCTCATCTGCTTGACAATTGCCAGCTGAGCTGCGTGATTCCTGCCTGGTCACCTGCTTGATTGTGCCAGTTGAGCAGCATGATTCGTCACTGCTGAGCTCCATGCTTATTGCCTGCTGATTGCGTGGTTCGTGTCTGCTCAGCTCTTTGAGTATTGCCTCCTGAGGTCCCTATTCGGGCGCCACCTGCCGGGGACCAGCCCCAGCTGATCCAGGGTATTCGAAGGAGAGATGGCCTAGGCGACTATTTATATGCTATTGAGAGATATCAAGAATAATAGAATGAGGAGAGCTCAGTAGGAAAATTCGGTGGAGAAAAGAGACTGAGTAGCTTGGTTTACGCGGGAGACCAATCAAACTTCAAGACAAGAAGTTTAAACCACTTACGTAGGCCGCAGGCGCCCTCTCGAATAGCGGAAGGTGCCTCACCCTAGACACCTTCTCGAGTGGGTCTTAGCAGCCTAGGCATAATTAGTAAGCGTGGTGGGTTCCGCGCTCCAGATGGAGACTCAGCTGGAAGTTAAAGGGAAGAATGACAAGGAACTTGATGAATTGGAGCTGTAAGTTAACTCTTTGACAGAGAGAGCGAGATGGTGGTGGGGGACAGCCCCCAGTGAAATCACAGGTGAGGGCACAAAGCAATACAGTAGGCAGACTCTGGTTTTTTTGGGGGGGAGATGCTCGAGAATATCCGGGTGGACTCCTGAGGCTCGATCCCGCATTTGCGTATGCCGAGCCTCCTTCCTCATGACCTTTGTCCAGAGTGGAATGCCTCCCCGGCTCCCGGCACATGATCAGTGCATGCTCAGTCACGATATCAGTGCATGATCAGCCACGTGATCACTGACGGCACAGTCACGTGATCAGCGCCTCTCAGTCACGTGATCACCGTATGGTAAACACCTGATCAGTGAACGACCAGCCACGTGATCACTGCATGCGCAGTCAGGTGGTCAGTTCCTGATCAGCCACGTGATCAGTGCGTGCACAGTCCCATGATCAGCGCCTGTCAGTCACTGATCACTGCCTGATGAACACGTGATCAGTGCCCGATCAGCCACGTCATCAGTGCATGCGCAGTCACGTGATCAGTGCATGATAGCCACGTGATCAGTGCCTGCACAGTCCCATGATCAGCGCCTGTCAGTCACTGATCATTGCCTGAGAAACACGTGATCAGTGCATGATGAGCCCTGTGATCAGTGCCTGATCAGCCACGTCATCAGTGCATGCGCAGTCACGCGATCAGTGCATGATAGCCACGTGATCAGTGCATGCTCAGTCACGTGATCTGTACTTGATCAGCCACGTGATCAGTGCCTGCAGAGTCACGTGATCAGGGCCTGCTGAGCTGTGTGATTCCTGCCGGCTCATCTGCATGACAATTGCCAGCTGAGCTGCGTGATTCCTGTGGGCTCATCTGCTTGACAATTGCCAGCTGAGCTGCGTGATTCCTGCCTGGTCACCTGCTTGATTATTGCCAGTTGAGCAGCATGATTCGTCACTGCTGAGCTCCATGCTTATTGCCTGCTGATTGCGTGGTTCGTGTCTGCTCAGCTCTTTGAGTATTGCCTCCTGAGGTCCCTATTCGGGCGCCACCTGCCGGGGACCAGCCCCAGCTGATCCAGGGTATTCGAAGGAGAGATGGCCTAGGCGACTATTTATATGCTATTGAGAGATATCAAGAATAATAGAATGAGGAGAGCTCAGTAGGAAAATTCGGTGGAGAAAAGAGACTGAGTAGCTTGGTTTTTCTGGGAGACCAATCAAACTTCAAGACAAGAAGTTTAAACCACTTACGTAGGCATGCAGGCACCCTCTCGAATAGCGGAAGGTGCCTCACCTAGACACCTTCTCAGTGGGTCTTAGCAGCCTAGGCATAATTAGTAGCGTGGTGGGTTCGCGCTCCAGATGGAGACTCAGCTGGAAGTTAAAGGGAAGAATGACAAGGAACTTGATGAATTGGAGCT
>NW_027219007.1:0-11361 GCF_027580195.1 Bos mutus
GAGTGATTCTGAAACCACTTTATTTTATTCAATATATTTTCATAGTTAATAAAAGATCTTAGACTTAATTATCCTTGATGGATTTAAAAGATTGACTTCTCATACGGCATTAATGTAAACCTAAATTTCCTTCTTGATATTAGACTTGGGCTGTATAATTTATCATTTGCATCTTAGTATGTGGATAAGGCCACTTCTCTCAAAGAGAATTAACTGTGTGTAGGATCTGTTCATAATTCTTTAATTTAAAAAAACAGAAGTTTGACATGTACAGACTACTATATATAAAATAGATGACTAATAAGGACCTACCATATAAGACAGGAAACTCTAGTCCATACTCTGTTACAGCCTATAGGGGAAAAGAACCTAAAAAAAAAAGTGTATATCTTTAACTGAGTCACTTTGCAATGCATCTGATACTACACATTATAAATCAACTATGCTCCAATAAAATTTGGTTTTAAAATAAAAAAATAAGTCTGAGACTTGTTCACGATTCTCATATTTGCACATAATGATCCATGCCCAGTACATAGTCATCTCATTTTTAGCTTAGAAAATCATAACCTTTCACTGAAACTGAAAAAATATTTTGTGTTCTTACTGTCCAGGTTACTTCTTTAGACTCACTCTTCATTCACTAAGTCACTATAAAAAAGAATGAATTTTTGCCATTTTATACAACATGATTGGACTTGGAAGGTATTATTCTTTTTGAAATTTGTCATACAGAGAAATACAAGAACCATATGATATCAATACAAGAACCATATGATATCATCACTTATATGTGGAATTAGAAAAAAATTAATTGAAAAAGACACATGTACCCCAGTGTTCATCGCAGCACTGTTTACAATAGCCAGGACATGGAAGCAATCTGCATGCCCATCAGCAGTTGAATGGGTAAGAAAGCTGTGGTACATATAGACAATAGAGTATTACTAGGCCATTAAAAGGAACACATTTGAATGAGTTCCTAATGATGTGGATGAAACTGGAGCCAATTATACAGAGTGAAGTAAGCCAGAAAGAAAAACACCAATACAGTATACTAACACATATATATGGACTTTAGAAAGATGGTAATGGTAACCCTGTATGTGAGACAGCAAAAGAGACACAGGTGGATAGAACAGTCTTTTGGACTCTGTGAGAGAGGGATAGGGTGTGATGATTTGGGAGGATGGTGCTGAAACATGTATAATATCATATATGAAAAAAACACCAGTCCAGGTTCAATGCAGGATACAGGATGCTTGGGGCTGGTGCACTGTGATGACCTAGAGGGATGGTACGGGGAGGGAGGTGGGAGGGTGGTTTAGGATGGGGAACACATGTACACACGTGGTGAATTCATGTTGATGTATGGCAAAACCAATACAATATTGTAAAGTAATTAGCCTCCAATTAAAATAAATACATTTATATTTTTTAAATTTTAAAAAATGAATGAATATAACAAAACAGCAACAGACTCACAGATACAGATAATGAGCAAATGGTTGCCAGTGGGGAGAAGGAAGCAGGGAGGAACAATAGGTGTATTTGGTTAAGAGATATTATGTATAAAATAAAGAATCTCCAAGGACATAGGAAGCATAACCAATATTTTACAATAACACTAAATACAGTATAATATTTAAAAATTGTGGATCTCTGTGTTTTACACCAGAAATATGTCAACTACAAATTATTTTAAAACAAAGTATTGTAAAGATTTGCTAAAACTTTATAAGTGAAAGTTGATTATGAACAGAGTCTGTAAATTAACACTCATCTTTACACAGAATGATAATAAATGCAGAAAAATGATAGAACTGATCTTTAAAAATCACCATTTTCTAGACAACAGTGAAATAACTGTTTGTAGCCTTGGTCATAAATAAATTCTACAACCATTAGTTGAAAAATTTGGAGAAATAATATCTACAAAAATGTTAATATTTACAGCAAAGATAACTGTAACAATTTCATTTAAGGGTGAGAAAAACAGCTGTTACCAGCAATTCAGATTTACATCAATTAGCACCAGAGGTGATGGCTATGCTTCTTAGACTAAGATGGTCAATTGATGTAGTACAAAGTAATAAGATAATACCTTAAATATTGTAGCTTGATTATTTAAATCTATTTTAATAAAAAAAATTTTATGATATTTAGAAATTTAAAATGTTTATAGTTAACTGATTTATATTTTTTAATATGTTGTTTAAAATGTATGAACATAAAAATCACCTTTCAGACTGGTGGTGAATGTTTCTAAAATGCTTTGTACCAGCAAAATAAGGAAAATGTAACTAGACCTGGAGTTTATTAGCAAATTGATCTCTAAAGGTCCTGTTGTGTCACGTTGGATATTTCTTTTAGAAAATATTTTAAGGTTCAGTGTTGATGATATACACTGAAGACAGAAAAATTCAAGAATTCATGTAAGTAAAAAGAAGTGAAACACCTTTTACACCTGTGAATATTGAGTATGCCAAAGCCTTTGAGTGTGTGGATCACAATAAACTGTGGAAAATTCTGAAAGAGATGGGAATACCAGACCACCTGATCTGCCTCTTGAGAAATTTGTATGCAGGTCAGGAGGCAACAGTTAGAACTGGACATGGAACAACAGACTGGTTCCAAATAGGAAAAGGAGTCCATCAAGGCTATATATTGTCACCCTGTTGATTTAACTTATATGCAGAGTACATCATGAGAAACACTGGACTGGAAGAAACACAAGTTGGAATCAAGATTGCCGGGAGAAATATCAATAACCTCAGATTGCAGATGACACCACCCTTATGGCAGAAAGTGAAGAGGAACTAAAAAGCCTCTTGATTAAAGTGAAAGAGGAGAGTGAAAAAGTTGGCTTAAAGCTCAACATTCAGAAAACGAAGATCATGGCATCTGGTCCCATTACTTCATGGGAAATAGATGGGGAAACAGTGGAAACAGTGTCAGACTTTATTTTTCTGGGCTCCAAAATCATTACAGATGGTGACTGCACCCATGAAATTAAAAAAGATGCTTACTCCTTGGAAGGAGAGTTATGACCAACCTAGATAGCATAATCAAAAGCAGAGACATTACTTTTCAACAAAGGCTCGTCTAGTCAAGGCTATGGTTTTTCCTTTGGTCATGTATGGATGTGAGAGTTGGACTGTGAAGAAGGCTGAGCACTGAAGAATTGATGCTTTTGAACTGTGGTGTTGGAGAAGACTCTTGAGAGTCCCTTGGACTGCAGGGAGATCCAACCAGTGCATTCTGAAGGAGATCAGCCCTGGGATTTCTTTGGAAGGAATGATGCTAAAGCTGAAACTCCAGTACTTTGGCCACCTCATGCGAAGAGTTGACTCATTGGAAAAGACTCTGATGCTGCGAGGGATTGGGGGCAAGAGGAGACAGGGACGATAGAGGATGAGATGACTGGATGGCATCACTGACTCGATGGACGTGAGTCCCAGTGAACTCAGGGATTTGGTGATGGACAGGGAGGCCTGGTGTGCTACGATTCATGGGATCCCAAAGAGTCGGACACGACTGAGCAACTGATCTGATCTGATCTGTGAATTCAACTCTAGCTATACTAAATAGTTTCTTACATTTCTTGCCAATATTTTTCTATAAAAATTTATTCAGTGTTTAAAGCAGAGTGTCTTATCTGTGTGTATTTAATGTTCAATTTTTTAATCACATATATGCCATGTTATAGTAGTTATGCAATATGATTCTCATTGTTCTTTATTTGAATTATGTGTACTTCATAAGCGTCTTGTAAAATATTATGAGATCCAACCAGTCCAGGCCAAGGTAAATCAGTCCCGAATGTTCATTGGGAGGACTGATGCTGAAGCTGAAATTCCAATATATTGGCCACCTGATGTGAAGAGCTGACTCCTTTGAAAAGAACCTGATGCAAAGAAAGATTGAAGGAGGGAGGAGAAGGGGACAACAGAGGATGAGATGGTTGGATGGTATCACTGACTCAATGGACATGATTTTGAATAAGCTCTGGGAGTTGCTGATGGACAGGGAGGCCTGGAGTGCTGCAGTGCATGGGGTCACAAAGAGTTGGACACGACTGTTTGACTGAATTGAACAGAAATTATTATGTATTTCATCATTTTTGGTTTATTCATCTATTGATAGATGATCAAAATAAGATAAATTACTTATATTTAATTGCTGAAATAAGTATGACATAGTTTGCTTTTATATGTTTAATAAGTTATATTATCAATATTTTGACTGTTTTCCATTTCTTTCCACACTTTTTTCCCATGTTTTCTAAAACAGAGTTTCAGAAACCCTCAGAAGCAATGGAGAAAGCTTTAAGAAGTTTAGGAAACTGATGGGTGGAAGGAGGCACGAAATTGATTGACTCTAATTTCTTGCTGTAAATGTTTCATGAACAGGACACATAACATTTTGATTTGCCAAGTTTAATGAGGTACTTTTAAGAAGTGATTCATTGGACCCATCTCTCAATTACATTGTCCCCATAATATTTAACACAAATCTGATTTATGATTCAAGATGAGTTAAAAAATACTTGAGAAAATAAACAGAACTGAATTAATAAGGAAAAATCTGAATATATGTACATATTTCAGTTTTACAACTGCATTTAGTCAATGTTTTATCCACATCGAGGATACACCACCTTTCCTTCCCGACAAGTTGCTCGAAATGTATGTTTTGGTGTCAGTTCACGATAACCATATCGACACATAAATTCAATAGTATCCTCTGTTTTAGAGTAAATTTTTTTATCGTGTTTCCATCTTAACTGTATGTGATGTTTTCTCATTGTTTCTTCTGAAATTAGACATGCCTCTAAAATTAAAGAAAATAAACATGAACCTTTGAGTAATATACAAATACTTTCAACAGAATTTCAGGGTTTCAAGAACTTTGGTCCAAAAATTCTTCCTCAAACCTTTTCTAAACCAATACACTGAAAATGTATGATGTAGGTTTCATCATATTTAAAAAATTAATGTTATAAGAATGAGATACTTTGTTTAGTGTAATCATTAAATGTTATAAGATTCATAATGTCAGTTATCATATGAAGAGCTTTCATAAAGGAGCCATTTGTTGCTTGAACATGAAATTTTCTAACTTTATTTCTATATACAGAGATTAATCCTTGGTGTGCAAGCATTAACTGGTTGTTATTTAATCCATAAAAACTCTATTATAAACAGTTAAACATTATGCTGTGTACAAGGGTTATCCCAGGATCCAAGAGAAGTTTAAAGCATTTACCTAAGCATTTTGGTAGTTGTGACCACTCTCCATTCCGACATACTACGTTTTTGTTTCCCGAAGTTCATAGTAGGCCTGACACCGGTACTCAACAATCGATCCTGGAGGATATACTGATTGCAGGAGTGAGGTAATGTCTCCATTGTCTATTGGTGGAGGAGGCCCACATTTTCCTTGAGAGTCTAAAAAATAATGGCGTTTGATTTATTCAAAGACAACTCCTACAGTTTTAAACAAATAAAAAGGCAGCCAAATATGTCATATCAAAACTTAAGATTTCTGATGACAGAAATGATTTATAGGAGGAATTTTAATCACTTAATCAGAAATACACATTTTAAGACCTTATTTTACCACCATGGAAGCACATATAGTACTTTAACAAATATGTCTGCTTTTGCAGTGTCCTGATGTTCAAACATGTTTTCTTTCAGAGTATATGCAGGAAAGATGGATAGCTAAGATAAAAAAAAAAAATTACCTTTTTATACAACATGTTGTAATGTCTGTGAAAGGAAACTTTGGCTTCCATTTCTGGACAAGATGAGGTAAAAATATTTGTGCTTATAGCATCTGCTAGGTATTCCTTCTGCCAAATAAAGGACCTGAGCATATTATAAAAACCAACACAGGAGACTGTGAAAAAAGTAGTAAGTCAATCTGCTTAGGGACCTTGGGATTCAAAGAGTTACACTGAAGAGAGTCTTTGGGGTTTTCATTTTGCCTTCTATGTACCCTGAGTGGGCCACAGAGACAGCAACCCAGAAATAATACAAGTTCAGAAAGAAAAAAAAAGTCTCATGAAGCAGTTGATCTCTTTAAGAAAAGGCCCGGAAAAGAGTAGCCTAGCAAGATACAGTTTTCACAATACTGAATTAGTCTAGAAATACTACACTAAGTTCTTTTGTGTGCACCAGGACCCAGAGACCCCACAGAGGCTAAGCCAGAATTGTGTCTGAGTGTCTCCTGCAGAAGTATGGGTGAGCAGTGCACTGCTACAGGGGCAGGGGCTCTGGGTGCAGTAGACCTGGGTATTGCATAAGCCCTCTTGGAGGAGGCTGCAATTAACCCCACAACAGAGCTGCCAGAACCTACACAGGACTGCAGAAACAGTTTCTTAGAGGGCACAAACAAAGCCTTGTGCACAAAAGAACCCAGGAGAAAGAAGCAGTGACCCCACAAGAGACTGACCCAGACTTGCTCATCAGTGTCCAGGAGTCCTCAGCAGAGGCATGGGTTAGCGGTGGCCTGCTGCAGGTTTGGGGGCATTGAGTGCAGCAGTGCATGCATAAGACCTGTTGAAGGAGGTCACCAGTATCTTCCTTATCTCCACTACTGTTTGGCCACAGGTCAAAAGACAGGGAGAGAACATGACTCCACCAATCAAGAGAAAATTGAACTAAAGATTTACTGAGCATGACCCCTTCCATCAGACCAAGACCCAGTTTTACCCTGAGTCAGTCTCTCTCATCAGGAAGCTTCCATAAGCCTGTTATCCTCAACCATCAAAGGGCAGACAGAATTAAAACCACAGTCACAGAAAACTAACCAATCTGATCACATGGACAACAGCCTTGTAGAACTCCATGAAACTCTGAGCCATGCTGTATAAGGCCTTCAAATTGGATGGGTCATGGCAGAGGATTCTGACAAAATGTGGGCCACTAGAGAAGGGAATGCCAAACCACTTCAGTATTCTTGCCTTGGGCACCCCATGAACAGTATGAAAAGGCAAAAAGATATGACACTGAAAGATGAACTCCACAGGTGGGGAGGTGCCCAGTATGCAGATCAGCAGAGAAATAATTCCAGAAAGAAAGAAGAGATGAAGAAAAAGCAAAAATAACATCCAATTGTGGATGTGACTGGTGATCGAAGTAAAGTCTGATGCTGTAAAGAGCACTATTGCATAGGGACCTGGAATATTAGGTCCATGAATCAAGGCAAATTGGAAGTGGTCAAACAGGAGATGACAAGAGTGAACATCGGCATTTTAAAAATCAGCAAAGTGAAATGGACTTGAATGGGTGAATCTGATTCAGGTGACCAGTATATCTACTACTTTGAGCAAGAATCCCTGAGAATTGGAATAGCCATCATAGTCAACAAAACAGTCTGAAATGCAGTGCTTGCATGCAATCTCAATTATGACATAATGATTGATGTTCATTTCCAAGCCAAACCATTGACAAGCACAGTAATCTAGGTATATGCCCTGGACAGTAATGCTAAAGAATCTGAAGTGGAATGGTTTTCTGAAGATGTACAAGGACTTCTAGAACTAACAAGCAAAAAGATGTCCTTTTCATTATATTGGACTGGAATGCAAAAGTGGGAGGTCGAGATACCTGGACTAACAGGCAAGTTTGGCATTAAGAGTACAAAATGAAGCAGGGCAAAGAGTAACAGAGTTTTGCCAAGAGAACACACTGGTCATAGCAAACATCCTCTTCCAATAATACAAGTGAAAACTCTACACATGGACATCACCAAATGTCCATGGAAAACTTTACACATGGCAATACCAAAGTCAGATTGCTGATATTCTTTGCAGCCAAAGGTAGAGAAGCTCTATACAGTCAGCCAAAACAAGACTGGGACCTGACTGTGGCTCAGATCATAAACTCCTTGTTGCCAAATTCATACTTAAATTGAAGAAAGATGTGAAAACCACTAGACATTCAGGCATGACCTAAATCAAATCCCTTACAATTAGAGTGGAAGAGACAAATAGATTCAAGGGATTTGATAAGACAGAATGCCTGAGAATCTATGGACAGTGGTTCCTGACTTTGTACAGGGTGAAGGGATCAAAATCATCCCCAATAAAAAGAAACATAAAAAAGGCAAATGCCTCAAGAGGCATTACAAATAGCTGAGAAAAGAAGAGATGTTAAAGGCAAAAGAGAAAAAGAAAGATAAAATGATTTGAATGCAGTGTTCCAAATAGTAACAAGGAGAGATAAGAAAGCCTTCCTCAGTGATCAGAGCAAAGAAATAGAGGGAAATAATAGAATGGGAAAGACTGGAGATCTCTTCAAGAAATTTAGAGATACCAAGGACATTTCATGCAATGATGGGCACTATAAAGGACAAAAATGGTATGTACCTAACAGAAGTAGAAGATACTAAGAAGAGGTGGCAAGAATACACAGAAGAACTATACAAAAAGGATCTTCATGATCCAGATAACCCCAAAGGTGTGATCACCCACCTAGAGCCAGACATCCTAAAATACAAAAGTCAAGTAGGCCTTAGGAAGCATCACTGTGAACAAAGCTAGTGGAGGTGATGGTATTCCAGTTGAGCTATTTCAAATCCTAAAGATGATGCCCTTTAAGTGCTGCACTCAATATGCCAGCAAATTCAGCAGGGAACAAAGGCCTGCAAAATGTCAATTTTCATTCCAATCCCAAAGAAAGGCAATCCCAAAGAATGTTCCAACTATCATACAATTGCATTCATCTCACACGCTGGTAAAGTAATGCTCAAACTTCTCCATGCTAGGCTTCAACACCACGTGACCCATGAAATTCCTGATATTCAAACTGGATTCAGAAAAGGCAGAGAAACCAGAGATCAAATTGCCAACATCCGTTGAATCATCAAAAAAGCATGAGAGGTCCACAAAAAAATCCACTTCTGTTTTATTGACTACACCAAAACCTTTGACTGTGTTGATCACAACAAACTGTGGAAATTAAATAGATGGTAACACCTGACCTGTGGAGAATGCAATGGCAGCCCACTCCAACACTCTTGCCTGGAAAATCCCATGGACAGAGGGGCCTGATGGGCTTCAGTCCATGGGGTCGCTAGGAGTCGGACACAACTGAGCGACTTCACTTTATTTCTTCACTTTCATGCATTGTAGAAGGAAATGGCAACCCACTCTAGTGTTCCTGCCTGGAGAATCTCAGGGACGGGGAAGCCTGGTGGGCTGCCGTCTATGGGGTCGCACAGAGTCGGACACGACTGAAGCGACTTAGCAGCAGCAGCAGCAGCAACACCTGACCTGCCTCTTGAGAAATCTGTATGCAGGTCAAGAAGCCACAGTTAGAATCAGACATGGAAGAAAAACTGGTTCTAAATCAGGAAAGGAGCACATCAAGTCTGTATACTGTCACCTGCTTACTTAACTTCTATGCAGAGTACGTCATGCAAAATTCCAAGCCAGATGAAGCACAAGCTGGAATCAATATTGTCAGGAGAAATATCAACAACGTCAAACATGCAGATGGCACCACCCTTATTGCAGAAAGTGAAGAAGAGCTAAAGAGTCTCCTAATGAAAGTGAAAGAGGAGAGTGGAAAAGTTAGCTTAAAAATCAACATTCAGAGAACTAAATCATGGCATCCGGTCCCATCACTTCATAGCAAACAGATGGTGAAACAATGGAAACAGTGAGAGACTTTATTTTGGGGGCTCCAAAATCACTGCAGATGGTGACTGCAGCCATGAAATTAAAAGACACTTGCTCCTCAGAAAAAAGTTATGACCTACCTAGACAGCATATCAAAAAGCAGAGACATTAGTCTGCCAACAAAATTCCACCCAGTGAAAGCTATGAATTTTTCAGTCATCATGTGAAAGTTGGACTATAAAGGAAGCTGAGCACCGAAAAATTGATGCTTTTGAACTGTGGTGTTGAAGAAAACTCTTGAGAGTCCCTTGGAATGCAAGGAGATCAAACCAGTCAATCCTAAAGGAAATCAGTCCTGAATATTTATTGAAAGGACTGATGATGAACCTGAAACTCCAATATTTTGGCCAGCAGATGAAAAGAACTGACTCTTTAGAGAAAACCCTGACACTGGGAAAGATTGAAGGTGGAAGGCTAAGGGGATAACAGAGGATGAGATGGTAGGATGGCATCACTGGCTGGATGGACATGAGGTTAGTTAAGCTCTGGGAGTTGGTGATGGATGGGAAATCCTGGTGTTCTTCATTCCATGGAGGTGCAATGAGTCAGACATGACCAAGCGACTGAACTGGACTAATTTAGTCTAGACACACAATGGCAGAAACCTCAGACCAATTCTTTCCATGCCTTGATCTACAGGGTCCAAGTAAGCAGCTCACATTTCCACCCACATAATGAGCAAACTCTTGAGAGTCCCTTGGACTGCAAGGAGGTCCAAAGAGTCCATCCTAATGGAGATCAGTCCTGGGTGTTCATTGGAAGGACTGATGTTGAAGCTGAAACTCCAATACTTTGGCCACCTCATGCGAAGAGCTGACTCATTGGAAAAGACCCTGATGCTGGGAGGGACTAGGGGCAGGAGGAGAAGGGGATGACAGAGAATGAGATGGCTGGATGGCATCACCGACTAGATGGACATAAGTTTGAGTGAACTCCCAGAATTGGTGATGGACAGGGAGGCCTGGAGTGCTGCAATTCATGTTGTTGCAAAGAGTTGGACATGACTGAGCAACTGAACTGAACTGAACTGAATGAGCAAAGAAGAAACCTCTGCCCTTTCTCCTGGTGTCAGAGGAGGCCAAGTGAGAACCTTGGACTTGCACCCTCCATGGCAGTTATGGAGGCCTGATTAATGAAGGAGTCCAAAACATCCTTAGTCCCAAGATATAAAACTCAAGTGTCTGAATACAGTTGAAAATCATTTATCAGACCAAAGACCAGGTAAACCTCAAAAGAGAAATAGCAATCAACAGAAGACAACACTGAGATGACACAGATATTGAAATCATTGGATGATGGTTTTTAAATATCTAGTCCAATTGGTAGAACTAGAAAATAGATTATTAGAAAACCACTTGGATTGATAATATTTTGCAGATGGCAGAATGATCAATAAGTTTGAATATTAACTAACCTTGAAAATAGACTGAAAAAAAAAAAAAAAACAGACATAGCTTCAAGGACCTGTGGGAGGATAGCAAAGAAGGTTGAACATGAAGTTGAAAATAAAGAATAAGAGATAAAAAAAATAATAATGGCTGACTTCCCTATGCGATCATTTTCTGATGGTCTAAATGGAAAGGAAATCCAAAAGAATGGGGAAATGTGTATATGTACGTGTAAATGTACATTCATTTTGATGTACAGTGAAACTAACACTATATTGCATA
>NW_027219008.1:0-12225 GCF_027580195.1 Bos mutus
AATTAATAGTCTAGAAGGAAGAAAATTTCATTGACTGCATTGAGAATACATAACAGAAAACCAGAAAAGGAAGTAAAAGTGTATAGAAATGATTAGAAAATGAAAACTACCACATTCCCTATTTAATGGCCTTGCTTAAAAACAATGCCATCAGAGAACCTACCTCAAGGTTCCACCAGACACCATCTCCGTCAAGCCAACAGCAGCCTCATCTTCCCCATGGCGTTTGTGCTCTCTCTACTGATGGCCCTGGTGCTGGTCAGCTACGGCCCGGGAGGATCCCTGGGCTGTGACTTGTCTCAGAACCACGTGCTGGTTGGCAGGCAGAACCTCAGGCTCCTGGGCCAAATGAGGAGACTCTCCCCTCGCTTCTGTCTGCAGGACAGAAAAGACTTCGCTTTCCCCCAGGAGATGGTGGAGGGCGGCCAGCTCCATGAGGCCCAGGCCTTCTCTGTGCTCCACGAGATGCTCCAGCAGACCTTCAACCTCTTCCACACAGAGCGCTCCTCTGCTGCCTGGGACACCACCCTCCTGGAACAGCTCCGCACTGGACTCCATCAGCAGCTCGATGACCTGGACGCCTGCCTGGGGCAAGTGATGGGAGAGGAAGACTCTACCCTGGGAAGGACGGGCCCCACACTGGCCATGAAGAGGTATTTCCAAGGCATCCATGTCTACCTGAAAGAGAACCAATACAGCGATTGTGCCTGGGAAATCGTCAGAGTGGAAATCATGAGATCCTTCTCTTCATCAACCAACTTGCAAGAAAGGTTAAGAATGATGGATGGAGACCTGAGCTCACCTTGACATGACTCTCAATGACTAATATTCCACATCACCCTTGCACACTCTGGTGTTGTCATTTCAGAAGACTCTTGTTTCTTCTTTAGCCACCAGATTTGTGGAATTAACTCAGCCAATACATGTCCGTAGTAATAAGCAAGTACATATAAAATAATCAAGGGCAGGGGTATCAATCCATAAGCAATGACTGCCCTGATGTTATTTATTTATTCTTTATTTAGTTAATGTAATATTTTATCTCATCATATTTATATTTTCATATAAAAGATGTGTATGTTTACATTGTAGTAACATTTAGAAAATATATTTCCCTATTTCATTAAAATTGTTATGTGGTTTATTTATTAAATAGTTATCAAGATAAATTTCTTGAGTTTTTCTTTTGAAAACCTAAATCCTTATTTTGTCTACATATACCTATCACAAAATAGTATTAGCTCGTTTTATACTGTGGAACAGTTCTATCATTTTCCAGGAAATGTTTGTCAAAAGGTGGAATTCTGAGAGTTTTCTGTGGGTGCCATTGTTAGGACTCTGAGTTTTTCCTTCAGGGAGCCTCGGTTGAGGAACTAAGATCCTCTAAGCTGTGGAGGGTGACAAAAAGAAAAAAGTTAGAAAGGAAATTATGAAATTGCAGAAAATGCTTAGTCTTGATGTCATAGGAATAACTAACGTACATGTGGCTGAGATTTGAACAGGGGGTTAATTGCTGGAAATAGGTATGTTGTCTGTCTTCAAATAGTATCATTTTCTAACAAAGATTTTAAAAATCAATACATCAATCTGCTGCACAGAAAATATTGTTATTGAGGTATATCCAATTTCCCGCAGTAACAAGTGGGATCATTTATAAAAACTGATCAACAAAGATCCCACCAATTTATACATTTCATTCAGCATATTTCAACTTTTATTATTTTAAGAATTTCCTATAATCTGTACTTTTCAAGATCAAAGTCTTTCTTTTCATTTTAAACTCCCCTCCCCCACACACATCCTCCATCAGGACCTTCTAACTGAGAGTCCCTTAAATGGGGAGGAATTGACTCCCCAGAGCAGGAACATGTCTCCATTTCCTATTCACACCCAGCATCCTTCAAAATGGTAGGATACTACTGGTCCTCAGAGTTATCTATAAAAGTGTAAGTGTACTGAATATTAATAATAATATTGATAAGCTTAAAAGAATTTTACCAGTTAAACTGTTTGAAAATGACAATCTTGCTACATTTTTTGTTTTTATTTTTTGTGGGTTACTCTCGTCTTCTCAGGTGACCAGTATCTTTGTTATCTGGGCATCTCTTTAGTTTTCCCTCAAGTTCCTGCATCATTTCGTCCAGTCGATTTTTCTGTCCTATGCTACTGTTTTCTCAGCTTTAAAATAAGGATATGGGAGTGGATATGTGTGTACTTATAGCTGGTTTTACTTGTTGTACAGCAGAAACCAGCACAACATTGTAAAGCAATTATTCTCCAATTAAAATCAAAATAGGGATAATGAGACTATTTTACTCCTTTCAATATACCATTTCATGTTCTATACTCTATATGATGTTACTATAACAACTTCCAAAATTATCTTAAATGAGTAGATTATATGAAGCATCAGGGACACAGTAAACAGCTGTGAGAGTTGTTACTGTGACAGGTGTGTATTAAGCTTTCGCCATTATTTCATGTCTACCCTAAAGATGATTAGGCCGTATCTGTGACTTGCTCAACTCAATTTTTAATGCAAAAATTCTACCTCTGCAAATTAGAATAAATTAGTCATGAATGGATGTGAGAGTTGGACTGTGAAGAAAGCTGAGCACCGAAGAATTGATGCTTTTGAACTGTGGTCTTGGAGAAGACTCTTGAGAGTCCCTTGGACTGCAAGGAGATCCAACCAGTCCATTCTGAAGGAGATCAGTCCTGGGTCTTCTTTGGAAAGAATGATGCTAAAGCTGAAACTCCAGTACTTTGGCCACTTCATGCGAAGAGTTGACTCATTGGGAAAGACTCTGATGCTGGGAGGGATTGAGGGCAGGAGGCAAAGAGGACGACAGAGGATGAGATGGCTGGATGGCATCACCGACTCAATAGATGTGGGTTTGGGTGAACTCCGGGAGTTGGCGATGGACAGGGAGGCCTGGCGTGTTGTAATTCATGGGGTCGCAAAGAGTCGGACATGACTGAGCAACTGACTGAACTGAATCTTTGCTAGTATTGTACAAAAAATATCTAAACATTTTGAAATTTTACTAGCAAATAAAATAATCACATGACTGTACCAAGCACACCGAGATATTTAGTGGGCATCAAATCAACATGCAATCAGGGCACATAAGATGCTTATTAGGTAGGAAATGGTATATTAAGTGAAATTATACATTATGCTGAAATAAAAAAGTCTTGATTATGAATTTTAAAGCAACTTACCTATGTGAAATGACCTTTTAAAAGAGTTAATAAAACTATGTATATTTTTTACAAATACATATACATATTTTTCTCCAATGCAAAACTATGTATAAATTTGAAAGCTTAACATAAGATCCTTAGATAAAGGAAATGAGAAGAAAAAAAGACTTTGAAAATTGAGATTAATTATTTAAGGTAGCTACTGGGTCATAAGTTTCTCAAATATGGCTTTCCCTCAATTGAACTGAGATGAAAAAGAAGTAATTTTGAAAAGTTTACAGATGTTTTGCTTCCAATGAAGCCAGGAACTTAAAGTTTTGTTTGGGCATAAGGAATATTTAGACTTGGTGTGAGTTTTAGACTTCTTTGTACATTTTGAAATATTTCCAACTACTAGAACGTTGCAGGAGAAATTAACCATTTATATTAAGTAAAATCATTTCCCTTTCCCCAGGGCCTCCTGTAAGTCTCAGTCTTGTCCTCAAGTCTTCCCAGTGGATGGTCCCAATATCTAGATTACTGTCCAGAATGTAGATGCCTTTCCCCTTTCCCCAAATTAGTCTTTTTCCCCAGAAACCACCCGGAATCTGAAAACATGCCACAACATGCTCAGATTCCCAGCCATCAGCTGCAGCATAAATGGGCACCAGTGTAAACCGCTCTGGCTAAAATCTTTTCCCAGGAAGGGCAGGATGGAAGCAGGGCAGGTGCAGAAATCAAGTTCTGAGCGAAACCCCTGCAAAGCTCCCCTGGGCAGTCTGGCTCCAAAACGAAGGTTCCTCACTGCTCCTGGGACCCCACGTGCTTCCTGGGCCCCAGAAGCACCTAGCTCAGCTGGAGGCTCCTGCCTACAGGGACTCCCCAGTTCTTCCGGTGGATGTGGTGCTGGAGTTCGAGGCACTGGACCTGGACAGGTCTGCTGGGCGAGCAAGGCCAGTTGCTCTGTTCAGGGAGTTCTGTGGTGGCCTCCCCGTTGCTGCGGCACAGGAAAGGCAGATTTGAGCATCTTGTTGAGCTGGAGCCGTGGGACTGAATTTCAATGAAGTGCTGATTTGGGGGGCTTCCTGGTCTCTCAGAGGGTGGCAATGGTGATGATCACCATTCTCCAGGGCTGGAGAACATCACCCTCCGTGTCATCAGGGAAGGGGTTGGCATCTGGTGAGCTTGGTGATGCTGCAGGTGTTGGGCTCTGCCAGCCTTTATCAAGCTGTTCCCAGCCCATTCCCACAAATAAGATCTTTAAATAGGTCAGAATTGTCACTTTCGGCACTTTTCCCAATTTTGTCTCCACTGAAAAACTTTTCCCTTCAATTCTGGGCATCAGAGAATGTCACAGCTTCAATGCTTCTTTTGTGTTATTACACCGGAAATGAAATATACTCATGGAAACATCTCAATCCAAAAGGAGATATTTATCTATATAAGTCAACTCAGCTTGAAAGAAAAACCTGAGGCTCAATCTCTCTTCTTTAGTCTAAAAGAGAACTTAGAGGTGTGACTCCATAGCCTATTGTGACAGTTTTTAAATTGCACCAATTTTTAAAATGCCACATCTCTCTGCAATTCCTTTTTAACGGTCTAATACATAAGGTTTGAATTCTTCAGTTATTTACAGGACTATTGCTCCTGTGTTCTGGTGGTCTACAGATAATAGTGGCATAATAATGAACATGGGTTAATTCATAGCGTTCTCTTCATTCTCTCACCAAACTGTGCTGACCACATATGCATATGTGACAAT
Organism: Bos mutus; assembly: GCF_027580195.1. Taxonomy (NCBI): domain Eukaryota; kingdom Metazoa; phylum Chordata; class Mammalia; order Artiodactyla; family Bovidae; genus Bos; species Bos mutus. The sequence continues at coordinate 4,949 of NW_027219008.1, forward strand.
GTGCTTGGTGATGTGGATTCCAGGAACGTCAGGAGTGGATCATGACTGCTGTCCTGGGAGCAGGGGAGAAGACTTTGGAGGCAGGACGAGGAGGAAGGAGGCAGCACATGCTCAGAGCAGCTGAGGGCCAGTACTCAGAGCTGATGAAGAGGAGGGACCGGGAGTAGCAGGAAGCTCTACTCTCACACAATCTGGGGCTCCTGAGTGTAGCTAACACCAGACTTTCATTTCGTCTTCTAAAACATCAAGACGACTTTAGTAGCAGTCACCGAGGACATCCTTTAATTCAAATAATTCAAAGTTTGCAAATTAGCCTGAAAATGTGGAACTTAGTGAATGATAGCTGTCTTTCATATCAATATAGCCAATAGTAACCTCTTTACTCCACCCTCAGTCCAACCAAGAGAAGCTTTGAGCGCAAGTTCCTTAACACAGGCAAGGGTCTGCATGTTGAATCCCTAAGTGTTCATTCTAGGAGAGGGAATGCCCGCAGGACTATGAAGAGCCCAGGAGCCCAAGTTTCCTCCCTTTTGAGCAGGGCCTTGTACATAATGGAGAGAAATCCTACAGCACTTGAAGTTCTTTGCTGAGGAAGAGATTCTAGGAAAGTTGTCCACTCTCCTAGAATTTTGATGTTTTGTTCCTGGTCAGGGAACTAGATCCTACGGGCCACAACCAAGACTTCCCATGCCACAAGTAAAGATCCGATTTGAGGCAAGGAATATGGAAAAGCCAGCATGCCGCAACCAAGACCTGGCACAGCCAAATACATGCATAAAATAAATGCATTTAAAATTATTAAAAAAAAAACAAAGAAACCCATCCCATCAATGTGATCATATCACAAGGTGAGATATTAGGGAGATTAGGGTTAGCAACCAATAAAATTCAGTTATCATTTTTAAGAACATAATTATTTTTTACCAAGATTAAGATCAGGATCTTTTTGAATCATTTCATTCCCTTTCATTCTAGTTTTTTCAAAGCAACTTCTCATTGCCCAGGTGGATTTGTCACAGATACACAGCAAGGCTGGTCTCTTTGACCCTGTGAGAGAGGGTTAGTGTTCTAACAACTGGGGTTCTGATTGCTGTCTCCCATGAGCTGGTGCGTGTGACTTCTTCCTTTTCCCCTTATACAGACCACATATGGATTAAAGGAAAGAAAAATCAGGTGGCTGGTCTTACAAAGCTGAGGGCAGTCCATGGACTCAGGACTTGGCCTTCGTTGAGCTTCTCTCAGAAGCAGCCATGTCCCAGCCTTTCTGTGGTTCATATTGACCTGATCCTTCCCCTCTGCCACAGCCTAGGCCCCAGCTATGCTGCACTGAAGTTTGCTAACCCAGAATACATCACTGTGTCAGGGAAAGCCACTTCCTTTCTTTCATATTCATGACATTGAGACTTACCCTTGTTTTCTAGTTGCCCACAAAACAACTGTGGAATTTTACTTTCTAGAAAAATGGCAAAGAGAAACAAAAAAATCTAACCTCTTGAAAGTGATGCAGCTCCTCAGGCTTTCTTTACTTCCCTTTCTTGTTCTCACCTCATCCTGAATTACGACCAGAGAAGGAGCAATGAGACAAATCTTATCCAATAAGTCACTAAGTGAATATAAAAAGTTTAAATTAAAAATTACACTCAAGGAAAGAAGGCTATTTCTCCTGATCTAGCATGCTGGGTCTCACTGATCTGCTTTCTCAGAGGAGACAGAGAGAGAGAGGAACAGAGATGCCAGGTGGAATCAACTGCCTGAACAAACAACTGTACCTCACTAGATTCTGTGACATACGCTTCCAACGAGAGACAACACCAGCACTGAATCTCCTTCCTCCAGCTCAGAAACTCTGAGCAGAACAAGTGTTGAACAGTTTAAATAAAAGAGTTGAATAATAAAAAGTATATTTGGCAAAGTAGATATTATTTATCTACTAAAAGCAAAATGACTGCAGTTGGAAATTCCTTCACCAACTTACACAAACACACTTTTGCTCTCAGCATCTGAGCACTGCTGATATTTTGGATATCTGGGGAAACGGGTCAGGAGAAGAGGAGGTCACCACTGAGAACTAGGGTCCTTCACAGAAACACTCCAGGGGAGAGATGGGGTTCAGGAAGAAAATTTATTTTCCCAACAAATAAACAAGCCCTCCACAGAAGGAGATTTTGAGGCCACAGGTTGTGGTGAGTCTGTCCGCAGGGAGGGAGTCCAGCAGGTGAGAAAGGGACTCTGTCACTCAGAGGACAGGGGGTGGCTCCATGTGATCTCTCCCTTGGGAGTGAGGTGCTGCTGGAATATACAATTATCCTGGATGTAGAGAGTCCTCACCCATGTTCCCTGAGTAGAACCAGGATTCTGGTGGGGGTATTGGCCCAGTCTGTGGAGGACGACAGGTCTCCAGCAAGAAAATGGTGGAAAGAAAGGGTGATGTCTGTAATGGCCCTGATTTGTGGTTCCCTAAAACACAGCCACATGGACCTGCAGGAATATGTTCTAGAAGAAAGAAAAACGTGGGGTAAACTCATGGACTGATAATAATCAGCCTCTTCTCAAAATCAAACTCTAAAGAAAACCCATCTTGTTTCAAAGAGCTCAACTGCCACAGTGATCTGGTAAATTCCTAAATAAATACGGAAACCATAGGGCTGAGGGAGCCTGGCTTCCTAGGTAAACTGAGAGGGGAAAATGGAGCCTAAGATGAGGGCTACAAATGTGTTCCTGGACAAGAGGAGAGGATGAGAGACATGCATGAGAGACAGGGAACAATATGGGTGTAATTACAAATGTACTTCAATTCTAACATAAGACGAAGACCTTCTCATTTGATGATGAATATCCATTTGGATAAGCACGTCTGAAGTTACTGGGAAAAGGTAAAATTAATAGTTTATAAATTGATGACAATTTCTTTGACCATATTCAGAATACATAACAGAAAACCAAAATAGGAAGTAAAAGTGTACAGAAATGACTAGAAAATGAAAATTACTGTGTTCCCTATTTAATGGCTTTGCTTAGAAAGCATGGCATCAGAGAACCAACCTCAAGGTTCCACCAGACGCCGTCTCAGCCAGCCCAGCAGCAGCCTCAACTTCCCCATGGCCTTCGTGCTCTCTCTACTGATGGCCCTGGTGCTGGTCAGCTATGGCCCGGGAGGATCCCTGGGCTGTGACCTGTCTCAGAACCACGTGCTGGTTGGCAGGGAGAACCTCAGGCTCCTGGACCAAATGAGGAGACTCTCCCCTCGCTTCTGTCTGCAGGACAGAAAAGACTTCGCTTTCCCCCAGGAGATGGTGGAGGGTGGCCAGCTCCAGGAGGCCCAGGCCTTCTCTGTGCTCCACGAGATGCTCCAGCAGACCTTCAACCTCTTCCACACAGAGCATTCCTCTGCTGCCTGGGACACCACCCTCCTGGAGCAGCTCCGCATTGGACTCCATCAGCAGCTGGATGACCTGGACGCCTGCCTGGGGCAAGTGATGGGAGAGGAAGACTCTGCCCTGGGAAGGACGGGCCCCACACTGGCCGTGAAGAGGTACTTCCACGGAATCCATGTCTACCTGAAAGAGAAGGAATACAGCGACTGTGCCTGGGAAATCGTCAGACTAGGAATCATGAGATCCTTGTCTTCATCAACCAGCTTGCAAGAAAGGTTAAGAATGACGGATGGAGACCAGAATTTACCTTGACATGACTCACTGACTAAGATGCCACATCATCCTTGCACACTCAAGTGTAGTCATTTTGGAAGACTCTGGTTCTGCTTTAGCCACGAACCTTATTGAATTAGTTAGGTCAAATCACAGTAATACAGTATGAGTAAGCAAGTGGATATACAAGTACCCAGCTGCAAGGGTATCAGTCTATAAGCAATGACTACTTTGATGTTATTTATTTATATTTTCTTTATTTAATGTATTATTTTATCTCAATATTTTACATTTTTGTATAAAAGATGGATATGCTTACATTGCATTAAAATATAGAAAATATATTCCCCTTTCTTTTGATTAAAATTGTAATTTTTTTTTTATTTATTAAATATTTATCAAGGTAAACTTCTTGAGGTTTTTTAATTTTGAAAATCTAAATACTTATTTTGCCTATATATACCTATCACAAAACAGTAATTGTTCATTTTACACTGTGGTACAGTTCTATCACCTTCTAACAAATGTCTGTCAAAAGGTGGAATTCTTCAAGCTTTCTGGTGGTGCAGTTTCTAGGACTGTGAGTTTTCCCTCCAAGGAGCCTTGGTGGGGAACTAAGATCCTATAAGCAGTCGAAGGTGCCAAAAAGAAAACAGATAGAAAGGAGATTATAAAATTGTAGAAAATGATTAATTTTGATGTCATAGGCATTACAGAATGGTTGATAGACATATCTGAGGGAAGCAGTCACCTCCTGCAGGAAAGCTGATGACATACGGTGTTGACTGGCTGCTCCTGACTCCTATTCCTCTGCCTCCCACCTTCTCCTCAGCACTGCCTTACTGAGCAATTCACTCCCTTACACAATACCTTCACTGCCTCCATCGCAGGAGCTCTGTTCTGTGCTGGTTTCTTCTACCTGCATGGTGTATTCAGGATAGAAGCCACATAAGAGAGGCCAAGTGAAAGGAGAGTTCTAGAAATTCTAAAACCTCTGAATCCCAGCTCTGCTATTCACCAAGAGTGTGACCCTGAAAAATCTCACAAACACAACAGGTTAGTTTCCTCATCTTTAATATGGGGACAGTTAGAGTAGTTTTCACAGGATTACTGTTTGGATTCATTGAGTCCATATCACACAAGAGGCATCAAGCGCTCCTGGCAGAAATCATCAGGACTGTGAGAATCACGGAGTGGCTGCCCTCAGGGAGGAGACAGGACAGCCGCCCTGAGCCAGTGCCTGGAGGGCAGCCCTGGAAAGGTGCGGCCCCTGACAAAGGTATTTTCTTTCAACTTCAGTGGTTTCATAGTGTTTTCAGTGTGAGAACTTTCCTTTGCTGGATGCTGAAGAGAATTCCGATTTCTGGGTTTCATATCTCTAAAAAGCACTCCTATGAGTTCGTAACTATGGAATGAGGTTCGTGACATTGTACAGGAGACAGGGATCAAGACCATCCCCATGGAAAAGAAATGCAAAAAAGCAAAATGGCTGTCTGGGGAGGCCTTACAAATAGCTTTGAAAAGAAGAGAAGCAAAAAACAAAGGACAAAAGGAAATATATAAGCATCTGAATGCAGAGTTCCAAAGAATACCAAGAAGAGATAAGAAAGCCTTCCTCAGCGATCAATGCAAAGAAATAGAGGAAAACAACAGAATGGGAAAGACTAGAGATCTCTTCAAGAAAATTAGAGATACCAAGGGAACATTTCATGCAAAGATGGGCTCGATAAAGGATAGAAATGGTATGGACCTAACAGAAGCAGAAGATATAAGGAAGAGATGGCAAGACTACACAGAAGAACTGTACAAAAAAGATCTTCACAACCCAAATGATCACGATGGTGTCATCACTGACCTAGAGCCAGACATCCTGGAATGTGAAGTCCAGTGGGCCTTGGAAAGCATCACTACGAACAAAGGTAGTGGAGGTGATGGAATTCCAGTTGAGCTATTCCAAATCCTGAAAGATGATGCTGTGAAAGTGCTGCACTCAATATGCCAGCAAATTTGGAAAACTCAGCAGTGGCCACAGGACTGGAAAAGCTCAGTTTTCATTCCAATCCCAAAGAAAGGCAATGCCAAAGAGTGCTCAAACTACCGCACAATTGCACTCGTGTCACAGGCTAGTAAAGTAATGCTCAAAATTCTCCAAACCAGGATTCAGCAATATGTGAACCGTGAACTTCCTGATGTTCAAGCTGGTTTTAGAAAAAGGCAGAGGAACCAGAGATCAAATTGCCAACATCTGCTGGATCATGGGGAAAGCAATAGAGTTCCAGAAAAACATCTATTTCTGCTTTACTGACTATGCCAAAGCCTTTGACTGTGTGGATCACAATAAACTGTGGAAAATTCTGAAAGAGATGGGAATACCAGACCACCTGATCTGCCTCTTGAGAAATCTGTATGCAGGTCAGGAAGCAACAGTTAGAACTGGACATGGAACAACAGACTGGTTAAAAATAGGAAAAGGAGTACGTCAAGGCTGTATATGGTCACCCTGTTTATTTAACTTATATGCAGAGTATATCATGAGAAACACTGGGCTGGAAGAAGCACAAGGTGGAATCAAGATTGCAGGGAGAGATATCAATAACCTCAGATATGCAGATGACACCACCCTTATGGCAGAAAGTGAAGAGGAACTAAAGAGCCTCTGAATGAAAGTGAAAGAGGAGAGTGAAAAAGTTGGCTTAAAGCTCAACATTCAGAAAACGAAGATCATGTCATCTGGTCCCATCACTTGATGGGAAATAGATGGGGAAACAGTGGAAACAGTGTCAGACTTTATTTTTTGGGCTCCAAAATCACTGCAGATGGGGATTGCAGCCATGAAATTAAAAGATGCTTACTCTTGGAAGGAAAGTAATGACCAACCTAGATAGCATGTTCAAAAGCAGAGACATTACTTTGCCAACAAAGGTCCATCTAGTCAAGGCTATGGTTTTTCCAGTGGTCCTTTATGGATGTGAGAGTTGGACTGTGAAGAAAGCTGAGCACTGAAGAATTGATGCTTTTGAGCTGTGGTGTTGGAGAAGACTCTTGAGAGTCCCTTGGACTGCAAGGAGATCCAACCAGTCCATTCTAAAGGAGATCAGTCCTGAGTGTTCTTTGGAAGGACTGATGCTAAAGCTGAAACTCTAATACTTTGGCCACCTCATGTGAAGAGTTGTCTCATTGAAACAGACTCTGATCCTGGGAGGGATTGGGGGCAGGAGAAAAACGGGATAACAGAGGATGAGATGGCTGGATGGCATCACCAACTCGATGGACAAGAGTTTGGATGAACTCTGGGAGTTGGTTATGGACAGGGAGGCCTGGCGTGTTGCAATTCATGGGGTCACTAAGAGTCAAACATGACTGAGCAACTGAACTGAACTGAATGGAGAAACAGACATAGAGAATAAACTGATGGACATGGGGAGAGGGGACAGGGTGAGATGTATGGAGAGAGTAACATGGAAACTTACATTACGATATGTAAAATAGATAGCCAACGGGAATTTGCTGAATGGCTCAGGAAACTCCAACAGGGGCTCTGTATCAACCTAGAGGATTGGGATGGGGAGGAAGATGGGAGGGAGTTTCAAAAGGGAAGGGATATACGTATACCTATGACTGATTAATGTT